>NW_024468559.1:150792-281680 GCF_001632365.1 Laetiporus sulphureus 93-53
CAACATATTATATGCAAATACTTAATACGGAATGTGGGAAGGAACCGTAGCAAATTGAGATCACAAAGGCAAAAAACCTGTCGACATTTGCTAAGCATTTGCCACATGCACAAATCGCTTCATGTCTGCGGTGTGAAGCTGCAATAGTTGAACTGCTGTTCCACGGCAAAGTTTCCTTTCATGAGAAAAAGAAATAATTTGAGGCACGGGGCAATTTGTGGTTCACCTCGGTCTACGCACCGCAGACATGAAAGTTTTTGCGACCATTCGTTCTTGTTGTTTAATGACACTAAATTGTATTTAACTGCCTTTTTGGGACGCAAAGTTGCCTAATTAGAGCAAAATGTTGCATAGGTCACACTTTAGCACACATTTTCAGAGCATTTGCAATGGGAATAAACGCCTTCATGTCTGCAGTGACGTCGGCGGGGCTCCAATTGATTGAACTTTTATGACTGATTCCTCTAATTAGCTTGATGCCTGTAGTCTAAGAACCACGAAGAGTGCATGCTGCACCTAAAGTTCAGAAATTAGAGTGGAGACAACATCGAATGAGTACAGTATGTTGTTGCCACGCCCAACTGCCAGTGGCAAGCTGCCGATAGTATTTCAGTATGGCAAGGTGCAATGGCATTATCGACAGCCAGGGTCTTTGCTCGCTATATCCACCGCATTGTGGTCCATACACTGCCGCCTTGATGTGACGGACCATGGCAGTCTCTAAGGCATGAGAAATCGTGAGCGTTAATCGATAATCCCTTTGGCATATGACCAACGATTAACTCTACCGTGACTTCTCACTCAGACCAGGCGATCTGTCCCCCATCCCCATCTCTCCACCACCGCTACGATCCACTGCTCCCATAACATCGAGGACGCTTCACATCACTCCTTGTCTTCCTGGCATGGAGAATACCCATCAGCATGAGACTGCTGTGGCTGCTCGAACATTTGTCCTGCATGAACCCGACGGTCATGATAGAGTTCGGGTGAGTAATGTCGAATGTTCCTCGAGAATACTGACCGACCGGTTACCACCTAGCCAGCTTACGCAGGCGACTTTTGGCGCGAATGGTCCTCTGTGTATCGAGATAGACGGGTTCGTTTATCCGTGGACCAGAAGAGGCTCTTTGAAAGGCTCTTCCGCGTGCACCGAGAAATCAATCAGCTATCCCCAATCGCAGAACGTGTTCGCGTGGAGATCAATATGTCACGCCCTGTAGACCCCGTCGAAATGCGTCGGATCTACGCAATTCGCTGCCAAGAGACCGGATCATCTGAAAACGCAAAGCGGCTGAAGCAGCTTTTCCGGCTCCACGATCTTAATAAAGAAATGAATGACCTCCTCTGGAGCCTCGAAGGAAGTTTGTTCGTTCCTTTGGACAGTCCGGTTCAAACTATCAACGTTGCGATTGTGCGGGTGAGCGAAGTGATCAATCAAGCGTCGCTATGCTAATCGTTTAATACAATGTCCAGTCACTTCCCGCACAGATTCCTCGCCTGTGGGCGGTGATCATCGGCATCAACAACTATCGGCATGAGCGTCAACTCAAGGGAGCCGTCTCAGATGCTCATTCCGTACAATCCTACTTGAGGCGCACTCTCAATGTCCCCCGAGAGCAGATCGCTATGCTTATTGACGAAGACGCTACGCGTGAGCGGATCCTAGGAACCCTATACGACCATCTACGCGACAACAGGAGAATCAAGCGCGGTGACGCTATTCTCATTCATTTCTCTGGCCATGGAGCCACATACAACACGCCTGCAGGACCCATGGAGGCCATCACTCCTGTCGATCGATATGAGCGGACGGATAGCGGATGTGTCCTCGACATTAGCGATCGCGAGCTCGGCCTATTTCTGGGGGAGTTGTGCCGAGAAAAGGGAAAGAACATTACCGTTGTTCTTGATTGTTGTTTCTCCGGCGGTGCTACGCGGTCCGCTTCCACCTCTGAGGGGATGAGCATGCGCGCTATAAACCCACTCCCAATTCCTTATTTGGATCTGCTCTGTGCTGCTGAGAACAATCCGCGAAAACGCTGGGCCCGTGGCTCCACGAGCGACGGCCGCTACAAGCACGACCCGTCGACGCATGTCCTCCTAGCTGCTTGCCAGGACTACGAACAAGCTCAGGACCTTCCGCAGGGAGGAGCGTTCACCATAGCGCTTATCAGACAGCTGTGCTCCATCTCGTTGAGCACTACCACTTATACACAGCTCATAATGGGCATCACGGGATTGAGACGTCAGCAGCCTTTGGTCGCAGGGAGACACCGGGATAGTATTATCTTCCGGATCGGCCACGATGCAGCGGCGGGAATACGAGCCCTCCTCGCATGACCGCACTTCCTGAATTTTCTGGATCGATCGCGTTTTTTGCATGTGTGGTGGTACAAGTCCTGCGTACAGTCCTTGCTTAGGAACCAATCTATGTCCTCCTTCACTTTGGCACGGCTCGTGCCGGGGCTCTCATATTACATAGTATGCATTACATATACCTTGTACAACAACGGATATCTATACCTCTGGTAGTGGCCTAGTTGTCAGGCTCCTGGCGCTCATGCGATATGCGAGACAAGGATACAGGAGAGCAGCACATTATACGTGCTGGAACAAGAAGCATACGGTTTTGTGGGGCTTCGCTTGCTTAGCCGGTTCGCGATACGTGTACCCGCTCTCGGGAGGAGGAGCTGCTAGGCGACAAGACAGTTGTCTGGCCACTATCCTCTTTCGACGTACCGGTCCTCCCCGACAATTGCACCTAGGTCGAGCCAGCATCTTCCAGACGGTCAAGGGCAGGCCAGCCCTTATTCTCTCCCAGCCCAGATACTGCAAATGTAACTCCGGTGAGAACGTTCGCCGAATCTTTTCCCCAATGTATCCAGGCCAGTCGGCAGACGTTATCCGTGATTCTATACGAACCACCCCACACATGAAACTGCATCATCGCTGGGATCTCGATAATGAAAATGATCGGAGAAAATGCCATGCGGCACACGAGGCAGATACTCGCCGGGACCGCGGTAATGGCGGGCTTGACGTCGTGCAACAATCAATTCGTCATTGCAGGATCGGAAGAAGACCGGAGGACCAGAGACGAGCGATGATCGGGTGCTCGGGAAATTGGTCCACGCGCAAGTCATTCCCAGAGCTTGGCGAGTGCCGGCCACAGCTTCCTCGACTTCGCAGGGTCGTTGCATACTTACGTAGCTTGTGATAGCAGACTGGCGGGACCGGTGAAAATTTGAATAGCAAGATTCTCATATGCGAGCGACCGATAGCTAGGCATGGAGCGGAGCGACTCGGATGTCCCGTACGTATGCGAAAGTCGGATTGCTTGATGGGAGTAACGGACGCTGTTTCTCAGTAATCACAGGTAGCCAGGCCAGCCTGGATGCCCAAGAGAAGAAACACGGGTGGGATCACACACCTCTTGTAACGAAACGCCCATTCCTCGGGGCGGAGTGCCGCAGAATTACGGCCTGTTGATCACATTACGCACATCGTTGCAGAAGTAAGCGCTCGTTGACGGTCCATGTAATCGATGCGAGGAAATCACCTCTCGCAAAAGGTGTGCTGTTTACTTTGCTTGTCCGTCATGCTGCAACTTGAGACCGACCGCGTCAGCCGGATTCGGGGAAGAACGCCGATGTATAGACGAAAGTATAGAGCGATCCGGCCTTCCTTCGGGTCGTTCTTCCCGGTGAAGGGGTAACCGTGGAAAGTGCACGAACACCGTGTACTGAACGTTGCGTCGTGTATGGCACATGATGGGTGGTGACGAAGGCCAGCGATGCAGCACGCATCCTCGCCGCATGCCAACACGTTTTCGGGAACGAGCAGAAGTGATGAAGTGCTTGCCGAGCATTCACGCGCAGGGGCGGCAGAATGATCGAGAAGTGATGGGCTAATGATGTAGTGGTGACGACGTGGTGAAGAAGCTGGCCAGATGCAGGACAAAAAGCACGACCCAAGCAACTGTCGTATATGGCGACCAGATAGACTCAGTAGCGCAGCCCGCCTTCGCGCCATCAAGGTCACCGCGGGTCGGTGTCGCAATCAGAAGTCTTCGGCGGAATCAAGGTATCCATAGATCCATGACCATCAGACGTTGTGGTTGCATCGTGGTTGCAAGTGATGTGAACCAATCTCCAGGCAACTTGATGAACCTACCTATCATGCACTGCAAACGATCAGCGGTGAGATGGCAATACCACAAAGCGCCCACTGTGAGAGTGATCATCAGATGCGGGTGCCGCCATGTCACGTAAACCGGCGGCGATCGCACACCATACGAGCGGCGCAAGACTCAGAGTCCCATAAGCATGGTGCGGAGATAGTACATAGGGCAGGGAAGTGCAGGGCAGCCAAAACTTGACGCATCGGAGTTACATTGCGGAGTGAACAGCCTCCGATCTCCGCATCATCCCGACATACCGGAAAGCCGCCCCCATACAGTCGAACGGTATTGAGGTATTGCGTCCGGATTACTAACGATGAGATCCAGAGCGCGAAGCATACGAGTGGAGAGCCTGGACGTCGCAAGGGGGGAAGATAGGTAAATGCAAGCGTGCAACAAGCGCGAGATAAGCGGGGACGGGGGTAACGAAGATGAGAGATTGCTCGTCCTGAGAAGGCCCTTCGGCGACTCGAGCAGATTGGAAGCGAGGAGCGATATTGAAGCCAGGTAGGAAGATCAGCTCTGCTGCCGGTTTGCGAAGCGAAAGATATTGAACTCACGCGCCGGGTGCAGTGTTATAGAAGAAGAGCTTTAAGCAAATAGCCGAAACTACTTCTTCGGGGGGGACGCTCATAGGACGCATGCACTGGAGTGCCAGCTTCACTGCTGGGAGCTGCAGAATAGCAAGGGCTGCATTGTGCCATGTAATCCAGCTTGAAACATGTATGTCGATCATAAGAGCGAACGCGTTACGCGATGCATTGAATGAAAGAGGGTCTGCTCATCCAAGTGAGCCGCGGACCCAACAGGAGTAAGTGAGAAAAAACTTGAACGGGACGCTGGCTCACCTATCCCAAGCACAATGAAAATCCGAGATTACCAGCAAAGGGCACATCTCTAGACGATCCGCCTTAAAACGTAAATTCTCGAAGACCACAGCGCGGAGGAAGAAGTGAACAAAGATAGCGAGATAACCTTGACGGAGGTGCCGATAAGAGGAAGACGTCCATGATTGAATGTATGCGCGGTTCTCAGCATCGTTAGTTGGAACGGCGGAATTACGAGGGGTTGAGCGGCGGAAGAGGATCCTCGCCAGCATCGCGAACATGTACACAGCGATATCAGGAGCACTGCTTGACATGAACACCAAAACCTAACTGTGAGAAGTTTGCACGTATTCGCATATCTGTTCGCAGAGAACCGATACAACACCCTGATCACAATGCCAACGAGCGCCTGCCATGACCAGCACTTTCAGGTCGGGATATGAAAGTTGATCACGAGGGCGCAAGCCGGTGAAGCGGAAGCTCGCCGCCTTACAATCTATAGTGATCAGATGTTCATTTCAAATGCACATAAATGCCACCGATGCTACCCAGCTCGGTACCAAGAACGACTCCGAGGTTGCAGCATGCGAAGGCTAAATGACAATGCTGAATAGGGATAAACCTTACTCACCTTGCATGTATGGGGGTTTCAGCGACTTGAATGAGAAAAGTATGAACGTTTTGAGGCATCAAGCAGACAACCGTGTGTATCGTACAGACTGTGCCTTTATTCATTTATTGGGTTGTGTCAAGGACTGCCCTTGATGCATATTTTGAGGGAAACTGCTGTGATAGCGAAGCGTGACGACTCCTGATGGTAAATTTAGTTAGGCTCGACACAACCGGGAAGAAGCGTTGCCTATAAAGCAGCACAGGAGGCGGAATTCAGACATCACGAGGGCCGTCCTCGTGAACGACCTCGGGGTTCGCAAGTAGGGGCAATTCAATGTATTGTATCAATTGCCTAGACTCGCATTCCAAGGAGAGAGTATATCGGCCGATAGGAGCTTCCGCTGTCCCAGAGCGAGGTACACGTGATGAAACAATTCCGAGCATCCTTGACACAATGTACTCGAGCCCGCGGGTGCTAACGATTGCTGTCTTGCGTCTTGCGGTAGAAGGAAGAGCGAAGAGCGCTGAGTGACATGTGACATGACACGAGCAAAGGGCATGTGACGATGTGCGTGATTCACCAGACAACGGGAGAAGCAATCGAGCATGCCATCAATGATGATCGCAAATTTATCATCAGCTCTGCGAGCAAAGCAAATCATATATAGCGCGTACAACCTACCATGATCGACAGACGTCGATTGTTTTCGGCGATCCACAGTTTGCGACACGAGCGCGCTGGTGCGTCAGTCAAATTCGGCGTCATTGGCTGGAACTCTCGTGAATCTGACCGAAGGACACAGAACAAAGCTGTGAAGAGACAAGAAGAAGGAACACCCTCACGTATCACGAAGGACGGGACCCTGCCCGTCAGCCGGTGCTATTTCTGCCACCTTGTGAGAGCCAGAGTGACATTCGTAGCAATGACAGCGTCGATCGGCTCAATTACACCGGCGCGGCTAGCGTGGCAGGAAAGGAGCGAGCACACGAGCTACGGTGAACATGTGCGCGTAACACCGGACCAAAGGGACAAGGGACGGCGGATTGGGTGCCAATTGGACCAAGCATGGCGGAAGCCAATTGGACAAGCGTGGAGGAGTGGAGTGGAGATGAGCCGGAACGCACGCGAGAGTTGCTTCTGCCAATGATCATAGGTGATCGCGCGGATGTCCGAGTTTTCAATGATAGCAAGCTTCATAGCTCCTCTCTTCGACGTCCATTACTGCTCGTCTTCGCGATTGGTGCCACCGAGCTGCGACTCCTCTCTGGACAGCGTCCACCCTTCGCGAGCATATTTAGCCGTGGGAGGACGAAAGTTGAGACGGAGATGTCGGATTCGCGAGGCAGAGTCGCAGACGGGGGTGTTGCTTCGTCAGCATAACGCTCCAACACTACGGACGCTACTGGCACGCCGCGGAGAAGGCGAAGCCAAGGTGAGTATAGTCTCCGAGTTGCCAATTCAGTTAGTTGGTCGGATGCAACTGCGACTTTGAATTGACCAGCCACTTGACGAACCTTCGCAGCAGGTGATCGCTTGGTCATGGAGACCCTTGCGCTTCGACCCAGCGAAACATACAACATCCCCTTGCGTCCGCTTGTGCACGCACTTGGACGATAGAATGGCTATCGCGCGTAGCAAGGGCCAAGCTTGGTTGCTGTGAACGGGATGACGAACAGGGTCGCCAAGTTCGCACACCAGAACTGCACCTAGGCACATTAATGATTCATAAAGCTGTAGCAGTGACGGATATTCAGGCGTTCGTGAGCGGATCCGCCGGGTGCCGAACGGCAGCGACGCATGGAGCCCGTTGTGCACCAATGATGCCAGTGCGTCGGTAGCGTCAAGCACGAAGATCGCCGGCGTTGTGGAGGCGCCCTGGAGGCCTGAGCATGAAGGTGGAACCCGGTGGATCCGCTGACCTCCGTTGGACTGATGGCGGGCGTCGCGGGTGAACAGGGGCGAATGACTAAGAGCAGAGAGGCGCGTGGCCAGCTCATGTTGGGCGTGGGACGCTAGAGCGATGTCCAAGAACAGCAAGCCTTGCGTGGCGGAGCTTGGCGGGCAACGGCCGCGGTGCAGTTGAGAGCCTCGTGTAACGACGAGCAAGCAAAGTTTGATGGGAGACGCCGGGAGATAAAGGGACGGCCTATGCCGGGTATGGTTAGTGAACGCCGGTATGACGGAGGGGAAATTGGCTCTGGGCAGGTGATCGGTGGATCATGATTGGATGGTGATGGACCGTCTGAGGGAGCCCGGACCCACGGGTTCGGAGTGATGGAGCGGAGGGATGTGAAAGGCAGGTCGCTACTCTGCGAGGACAGGTCATGCGCCTTTGCGTGCGAGAGAGAAGGGCGCGGACGAGGCTGCGAGAAGTTGTGTCCTGGGAAACGCCGCGCATGCTGTTCCTGGCCTGGCACCGAGTCCCCTCCTGCGAGAGGCTGGAACGCCCGCCCCGGAGGCGGGCATCGCAGGGGTGGTCACGTGAAGATAAGTTGCACATCGCGAGATCTGGGCATTTCAAATCGGTTACAGTATGGGCGTCTATAAGCACTGCGCTCGGAACCTGCCATAACCATCCAAGCACCCAGCCCATCCCTCTCGTGCCATCCGCCCGTTTCCATCATCAACACCTGCCGTCTCACCACCTCAACCTGTCCCCGCCACCGTCATGTCTCTCGCTCCCGTCGGTGCGCATGATGGCGATATTCATGGCCTCACATACGCCCCGGCCTTCCTCGACGTCCTCCCCGTCCTCCAACACCGTGCCCCTCCGCACCAGCCCATCCGCGCGCTCTCTGCGTCCCAGTTCTCCCGCGTGCACCTAGACTATGCCACCTCACATGCACCGGACGGCGTGCTCTTTCCCTTCCTCCACGGCCTTGAGGGCAACAACGCTGCCCAGAACGCATTCTTCGCCGGTTCGCCTCAGGCACACGATGTTCCTCGCTTCCGCGGCCTCATCTGGGTTGCGTGTGACGATGACGACGACGCTAATACCCCTGCCAGCCCGGACACCGACACCGACACCGATGACGACCTCCTCGACGACGACGACTGTTCGAGTGCATCGTCGCTCGAAAGCGTCGAGCCCATGCCCATGGATATGGATGTTGACCACCCGATGCTCATGGAGCTGGATGCTGCTCTCTCTGGCTCTGATGATTCCAATTGCCCTCCATCTGACCTCTCCGCGAAGACCTCACCAGCCGCACTCAGCGTCTCTGCCGGCACGCCACAATCAACCCCTTCCATCCTTGTACCGCATACACCCCGCATATCGCGCCGCTCGCCTGCTGTATTGACGTCCAGCTTCCGTCCACGGGAGCTGCTTCATCTCCGGAAAAACGAGGACGGATCCGAGTCGTGCGTGTTCGTCGAACCCCGCGTCCCTGACGGGATCAGCCTGAGGAACTTCGGTATACAAATGGTGAGTTCCGTCTCTATCAATTATATCGTTTTTGTTCTCCTTCCGTCAAGACCGCATGCATTGCTTTCGGTTTGTCGAGCGACGCATATAGTCTGTCCGTGTTCTTCCATCACGCACATCGCCGTCGCTGCGCCCTTATCCTTCGCGTTGGGCGTCTGTTCTTTCGAAGCGCGGGGGCTGTCTCGGCAGAGGATGCCGGCAGAATAGAGATGATCGTCGTGGTCTCCATTCAGCGCGCGGAGGTGCGAAGGCTCCAGAGTTGGCTTATCGGCCGGGACTTTGGCCCAAGGAGTGATAGAGCGGAAGCTCCGCTGGCTTGGGCCCGCTTCTGCTTTGTTGTGCGTGCATGAAATGAAGAGCAGCGCGAAGCTGCTGGGTGGAGCCGGTGCAGTGCTGCGAAAGAAATGTGGAGCCGGCGGGGCAGAGTCTGTTCTGTGCTGGTTCCCAATCATGTGCGCGGTGAGAGGCTGTGATCTGCGCTGTTGGCTAGTGCGAGAGGTGCAGGCAAGGGCGAGGATTCGCGTAGTTGCCTCGTCTGGGACGCGCGCGCGCGCATGAAGCCTCGTGACATCATACGCGACGGACATGCGGTGATCCTGTGAATTTGACGTGCGGTTGTGCTTTCCAATTCTGATCCCCGTCGCGCAACGGCAGTCCGTGGCGGATGCGAGGAGATCATGAGTTACGTGGACTGTCGTGTGCGTCTGTGGGAAGAGTGTCAGCCTCTCGTGTCCTGGTCCCACTGTTCGGTGCCGTAAGATGGGTATGGGACAGATTGTCTCAGCGGTCTGTGGATAGCGTAATCAATGACGGGCAATGTGTCCAGCTGCGAATGAATGTGCGAACCCTGCCAAGTCCTCGTTACGACATTCTCTATTGGATAGAGCTGACCGGCCTTTCCCTGCAGCACGTCTTTGCGACTATCTCAGACATTGTAGTGTATTCGCCCAAGGGCAACACTCATGCCGCATTCGCGCTCGCGGAGAAGTTCAAGGATGCAGTCGAAGCGAAGCGGGCGGAGCGCGCTGTTCGGTATCCATCGGCGGATCTTGTCGCTTACAACATCTTCGTGCTAGAGGCCTCCCCCGCAGAAATGGAGAAGACGATGCCTCATCTCCTGGTGCGCATGCAAGATGTTCCGCTCGCGCATACAGACGGAACAGATGCGCATACAGAGGGAGAAGTGCGCTCGGATTCGGATACCGAGGCGCTGCTGTGTGCGAACACTGTTGATTTCGCACGCCGTGAGAAGGAGGAGATGCGAGACCTTACCCAGGCATCGGAGATCATTTCCATCGCGGATCCTGAGATAAAGACGACCGTTAACCTGGAAACGCTATCTGGCTCGACGACCGCAACCCACTGGGAGCCTGCGCTTGGGCAGATCTATGTGGGCAACTCGAACGACGTGCCGCTCCCTGCTGACCGCCGGATCCGCGTTCGCCACCCACGCACATACACAGCGTCATATGGCGATGACGAGGACGAGGATGTCGAGGAAGCCTTCGACTGGCGCTCCAATGACCCGAACCTCGGCCTTGGCTATGACATCTGCATTGAATGCCACGACTTCGCGCCCTTCCCTACTTCAGCGCACGTGCGTGCTGCCGAGGAGCACCTGAGCGCACTCGAGCGCAAGTGGACAGAGCATTGCGTTGCGGAGCTAAGCCACCTTTCCGACGAGGAGGCGCGCAAGACGCGGATCGCGGCGCGTCCACCTGCGGGCGCAAGCTCCGTGATTCATCTCCCCTTCCCAAGCTCGCCGCCGAGCACGGCGACGATGATGAATGCGCTTGCGCCGTTCATTGCGTTCCTTGAGGGCTTGTTGCAGCCGCCTGCACCTCTCACGCTCGCTGCTGCCAGAGCGCAGCTCGCGCCGCCACCACGGCCACCGATGCCGCCGCATGTGTATGCCGAGCGCCGTGCGTCTGGTTCTGGTACGGGATTCATGCCGAGCTCTCTGCCGCCACCCAGCTCTTTCCCGAGCTCGTTCTTCCCTTCGTCTCCGGTTGCAACTTCGAGCGCATATACGCGCACGCGATCGACGTCTGCGACTTTCCTGTCTTCGTCTGTTCCCTCACCAGCTCCGTCGTCTTCCGGTTCCTCCTCTTCCTCGCCTTCGACTGCGTCGTATGCTTCCTCCGGTGCCACCAGCCAGACCTCAACCTCTATGTATGAGGAGCTCGTTCCGCTGCGCACGCGCCCGTGCAAGATCCTCATCTACTCTGCCGATGGGTACACGGAATCTTCGGTCCTCGCACTGACGCTTCTGATGGCGCTTCGCGGGATCTCGCTGCCAGAGGCGTATCTCACGCTGCAGAACGAGAAGCGGCGGTCGTTCTTCGTGTATCCGGCGGATCTGCCGGTGCTCAAGAGGATTGAGGCTCGAATGGAGCGCGAGAGGGGGAAGGAGAGGAAGGGGCGGGGTGTTGTTCTGGGGTCTCAACAGGAGAAGCAAGTCGACAGTCCCGCTGAGATTGATCAAGCTTCTGAAGGCGGCGACGCTATTGACTGTCCCGCAGCTACTGAGAAGTCGGTCTCGTTTGCGATACCACCAACTTCCCGGGGACTGTTGACGGCCGTGACTGTTCGGCCGTTGAGGAGCCAGTCGGAGAGCGACAAGGATTTGGTTGCTCACGGAATTGTGGGGACTGGCCGGCCGCGCGCGAGCACGATGCCGAACCCATCTGCGCTGTTGTCGATGCATAACCATCAGGTGTGGTTCAACGACCCGAGGTTCGATGGGAGCTTCCCGAGTCGGGTGTTACCGTTTTTATACCTTGGGAACCTGTGCGTATTTTCGTCTATCGATTTTTTGAAGTCACTGAGTCTTTTGTAGGAACCATGCTACGAACGCGTACATGCTGCATGCGCTCGGGATCACGCATGTCGTCTCTGTCGGCGAGTGTGCGCTCATGCCACCGCCCAACCTGCAGGCGTCCACCTCAGAATCGTCTTGTGCCTATGCTGGCGTGAACCCGAACGCGCAGTTCATCCCAGGCCACGGCCCGCACGGGCACGGCTCGCTCTTTGTTGAGGAGCGCGAGGGCCGGATCAAGGTGCTCGACATACAGGGCGTGTGCGATGATGGGATCGACACGCTGGAGCCGCAGTTGGAGCCGATTTGTGAGTGGATCGATAGGGCGCGCCAGGATGGGGGAAAGGTGCTTGTGCATTGCCGTGTGGGCGTGTCGCGCAGTGCGACTGTCACGGTATGTCATTGGTTCGTTTGCGCTGTAACAGGAAACTCACTAGGCCGTTTGTAGATCGCATATGTGATGAAGCACCTGAACCTGCCTCTGGTTGATGCCTACCTGATCGTTCGCTCCCGTCGTCTCTCCGTCTTGATCCAGCCTAACATGAGACTGCTGTACAACCTGCTCGGATGGGAGGTCAAGCTGGCGCGCCAGCGCGCAGGCGATAACGAGCGCAAGCTCCAGGGTGAACTCGCGCGGAGTCTCAACTGGCCATACCTCGCGAAGGAAGTGCACGCGCTCAACGAGAAGTATCTGCACTAGTCCGCGGGCCATAGAGCCTATCTGTGCTTCCTTCGCTGCTTCGATGGTAGTCTGGGTTGCTGCCTTTGCATGCTCTGTGTCTGGTGCTGGTTCGATTGCGTTGCATGATATCCATTTCCACTCTTGATCTCCCCGGGAGAGACACGCTATTCCCGATCCGAGACGATACTCGCCGCATTCCTCGCCATCGCCGCATGTGCAATCTGTATAATCATTGTAGCAAGGAAACAAGCAAGCATCTCGTCGAAAGTATTGTAATACCATTTGTATGTCTCTCTCATTGTGCATCGCGTCCCCTCCCCCCTCCCTCTGTGTCATTGTACCATGCATACATTGTTGTCCCGGTGTTCTCTCTCCTTTCCATATGTTGTTCATGAACTGTTGTTGATACAGTATTTATAACATTAGTTTGTGGTGCGGTCGTCGCAGGCCTGTAGTTGTACGTTCCGTGTAGTTAGTTTGTAGACTTGGCATGCAGACCGAGTTGGTTCGCTGTTATGCGGGTTGGTGGAATGTACCATAGTCTTTATGAGTTGTTGTAAATCCGTGAGCCTGAGTACATCGCAGTGTTCGTGTAGTCCGATCTACCGTCCATGCAGCAGCTATCGTCCGAGATCATTCGTGGACAGTTCTCATGGCTGAGTGATGGAGTCTATGGCGCTCGCCTGCCTAGCTTCAAGCTTCGTCGCGAGCAAGTTAATTCCTCATGATCAGAAGTTACGTAAGATCGTCGAGCCTCCTTCCTTGCGCGCCGTCAGCGTCGTTGTCGACATTACCTTGTAGTACGTGCGAATCATGCGCAACTCCCCAACGTCAACACCGGAGGATTTGCAACCCTCTTAATCTATTTCGCAATCATCTAATTGCTTCGAGCATTCAATATTCAACATTCAACGTCAAATACTCTAGACTGGCCGCTTCAAATTGAAACGCAAGCTCCAGCGACGCCAGAAGCGTTTGGCATTTCTTTTCGATACGTGCTGAGACATGCGCTTGCTGGTGAGCACACGGGCTCACTTTTGTGACGTGCAGCCTGGACGGTTGCTTCCTCGTCAGCGCCGCGTTAGATCGGAGGATTGTCGTACGGGTCTCAATCGTCAGAGAGGGTCATGCACCGTATTATCGGTGCTCCATGGCCATCCTGCTCAAGCTTGATACTCATTGGCACTATCGACGAAACTCTAGTAAAGCTGACATCCAGCTGGGGTTATCTAGCGGAACAGCTTCAAGTGATATGGTCCATCAACGTATATTTTGATGTCGAATCTGACTTTGATTTTGGGCAGCAGGCTCCCCCGCGCGTCACCGGCTATTTCAGTCATTGTCCATCAGCTGCGTCCTGGACCGAACGGGCGACCAGGCTCTCTGCAGTGATCATCGCTTGGCAACTGCGGCGGCCATTTCTGTCAATATCTGGCACGAACGTAAACTATGTGAGTTGTTTGAATACTGCTGATGGCCTTCCATGATGGACAGTCGATGCTCGGCTCGACTTCTTCCGGAAAGCCGTGCTTATATAGCGCAGTCAATGAAGAACTCTTCCAGACACTGATGATAGAAGATGAGCAACATTCCATTCTATCGTGAGATCCTCAAGCTTCGAGGTTCCTATCCAAGCCGTCGACGTGCATGGTGTCTTGGTGACGCATTATCTTCGATGGTCCTTTGCTCAGGTGTTTCATGCACCGACAGATGATACTCATATGATTGGGACAGGGACAGGATAGTGAAGTCAGCAAACTAGACAGAGATCCGGGAAGCAACTACATGGTCGAGTACATGTGGATGGCGGTGTGGAATGGTGGGTTGCGGACTTGCGAGTTCGAATCTGTGCAGGAGACATTCTGCGAGCGCCGTTCGGTATATGAGTCAGCTATGACAAACGAACCATCTGCAGTCATGCAGTGACGAATATCCCAGCACATTTGGTTTGCACCTCTGCGCCAAAATCAATTTCATCGCTCGATAGGAGTATGATGCGCTCAAATTGGAGACGGCGGCGACGCTGCCCGGCTCCGCGGTGAGATCCCGATCTTACTGTACATGACGTGTACATAATCTTACCAACTCATCGTCCGGCTGTTCGGA
The DNA here is from genome assembly GCF_001632365.1 of Laetiporus sulphureus 93-53. Lineage (NCBI taxonomy): Eukaryota > Fungi > Basidiomycota > Agaricomycetes > Polyporales > Laetiporaceae > Laetiporus > Laetiporus sulphureus. Next base: position 165,449 of record NW_024468559.1, read on the forward strand.
GACCCCTATATCTCTCGTATATCTGATTATTTCGAAGACATCCTCTGTACGAACTTTGGCGCTTGATATCGGAACACATTGACCCGCCCCTCAACTGAGACAGATGTCTTCGATCCAAGCTGTGGGATAAAGGTGACTACTTAAATCGGCGGTGATAATAAACCTCAAGTCCGGCATTGCTCGGAAGTTGAAACTGATGGATGAAGTTCGTGTAATGCAACGGTTTGTTCGTCATAGATTACGTGCATTGCGCGACACAAGAGCCGAGAACCTTGGCCCTCTCACGTACGCTTGACCTACTTTTGAAGGGCTCCGCTCGATGGCGAGAATCCAGCGTAGTAGCCCCTTGATTTCTAAGCTGCATTCGAGGCCTTTGAAGATGTGGAAGCTGTCCAGTGCCGGAGGTTAGCACGGAATTAGACCGGTTTGAGCTGATAGAGCGTTTCCCTATTAGCGTTAGACTATCGAACGTTTCTTGAAACACTTCTTTGAGAAGTAACGGAGGCAGATTCAGCGTCGATGCCCCCCTGTAATGATGCGTATTCCTTGGAATTCTGGGGAGAATCCGGCGGCAGCCTCGCATAGCCACACGCCAAGATCTGAGCTGATCTCTGATTACGGTGCGCAGTCACCCCTATTTAGTTGTTCATTGAATACGTTGACGGGCAGTCAAAGCACGATACCCTCACTGTCGCCAGAAACATTGGACAACCTGGTCGCACTGTTTGAAACCGAATCGCATGTCATCGTACCTTGAGCTTTGGTCGTAACAAAAGAGCACTCCGCGGGTAGTGAGAACAGACATGGAGACAATGTCACAAACCTTAGTCAGAGCACTGCCAGGGAACTTGCATCCGTCTCCTATTCTGTTCGTCATACTTATATCGGGCCAATGTGGCAGTTGACATGATTTGCGCCGGTTATGAGCTTGGCATGACGAGTCAATCTATTTGTGACTTCGATGTAACAACGACAGTTCTTCCGATCTTGGAACCATCCTCATTTTCTTGACATCGTACAGTGCAAAAACATGCCCACTCGAACATGTCTCTTCCTTTGCTTCGGGAAGTTGGGCCTAATATGGTATTGGATGCTCGAGAAAGCTTCTCGTGTAAGAACAGTGTAGACATGAGATAATCCAAGGTTTCTATGCAATATAAGTTCTCAGCAGTTGCACGGACCGTAAAACAGCACAGACCCAGGCGAGTGGCAGACCGGCACGCTTGAAGGCCTAAACACTGAGAAGCGGCGTGAGAACATATCGAAAAATAAGGCGAGACACGATTCATTGTTCTCTAGGCGCATATACCCTCCTGCGCTTCATTCAGTCATGCCAATATCTCCGTGGCGACAGGGCCCAGCAGTCGAAGTGATACCAGCCAGTGACATATAGTCTTTGAAGCTTAAAGCCTGAAATCCTGTAGTTGAAAAGTAATCATGCCAATCGTGGATGACATTTTTAAGGTGAATTGTGGCGGCGTTAAGGAGAGGCTCGCCAGAAAATGCCCGACAGTGAACCATAACGCCTGCCATTTTTGGCCAGTGTGACTCGTAGGCGCCTTTCAGGGTGAAACGTTAATTCCAATAACCAACGTGCCGCCAGACTGTGACAGCTGCACGAGGCGAACGCCGTTCTCCGCCCTCAGGCTTGTTTTCATGGCACTCGTGCCTTTCTTGCATTCATGACTTGGTCACCCTTGATGGTGACTGGTGTCGCTGTTGATCAGGATATCAGCCAATTGCATTCTCTGCAGAATCCAATCAATACTACAATCATTTGTGCAACGAGAATGCGAGGCTGGGCTTACCATCCAGACTGCAGCGGCTTGCTTTAGTCAAGGCTGTGCGACACAACTTAAAACCCATACTTTCGTTTGCAACTGCTTTTCTCTGAGCGCCACAATCAGAGCTTCTGCGATAGTTACGCAGGTGCGTCGAGAGTGATCTAGTACTTTCGAAGGAGCGCTGAGTCTTATGTTGTCAGTTTCATATACTATACAGATAGAACACGCGTCCGAGAATGCTCCGCCTCTTGCGCTTCCTCTGTTCTATGGTAATCGAGCCAGCGAAGGGAAGTGAACATAGTGATCATGGGCCGACGCTCAAAGGAATCCAGAGCGGTCATGGTTGCCACATTTCATCGTGACCGGGGAGCCTTGTGGTCAACTGCACGCCTGTTCGGACATTATGTAACAACGTACAATTGCCATGCAACGCGCGATCCGGGACTGTCTTCGCAACTTCACCCATCAAACGGCGCAAACTAGTCAGATGGATCAATCTCTTCGCACCTTATCTGTCACTTTCCCAAGGTGCTGACCAAGCGGCTTCATTATCACTTCGATTACGATGCGATGTTGAATTATTCGCAGCTTCTTTTCCTGACCGAAGTGTCGACTTCAATGTGCGTGGACAATTTTAAGAATATAGCTGGGTTAGTGGACTCTGCTTACTTTCATCGTATATACATTCTGTCGCGCATGTCATTGCAAGGGCCTGCGTCAACAACAATTCTGGAATCGGTCCACGATCAGGCTCTCGGCTCAGAATGTGATTAATGTGTAAATTACATTTCGATCTATCCGCCGATGGCTGCGTTGTAAGGTGCTTTCCCTTCCTCGATGGCACATACTCATTCTTTACCCTCTGGTTCCGAAGTGTAGCTAGCATATCGCAAAAGAACCGTCCGACATTCCCAGAGCTAGGCGAACTACTCGAGTAACTATTTTCACCTATCATTGCCTATTGATCATCTGGTGGTGCCCAGGCTCTCGCGACTGCGCGAGTGGGAATTTCGTGGGCGTCGTGATACGAGGAGATTCTCCTGGAAATGAGCTATTGCTTATGATGCCTAAGCTAAACCTGATGGGACGCTGTCTTAAGTGTTTATCCTCGAGGCGTTTCAGCGCCTGTTAATCCCCTTGCTCCATCAGGTATTGCCACTGCAGGCACCACAACCAGTAAGCCCCGATATATACCGGTGTTTTATACTTATGCGTACTCACCTACTAGCGAGCAGGGTGACATTCGATCAAGCGATGCGTGATGGTCGGATCAACCATGGGCTGGCTTCGCCGGAGTCGTTGAACTCGCCTATGAACACCGGGCTTTCCTCTTATGGTTCAACCTGACGGCTCAGACACGCGGATATATTTGGCATGAATTCATTCTGTTTAACAGTGACTGCTATGTCTGGCGACTGAGTTGTTCTATCTAGTGCATCTAGACGGGATTCAATACTATGGATGAGAACGATGCGGAATATTTCTAGAACCAAAAAAGTGGAAACTCGCTCCTACGCCTGCCTGATGGTGGCAGCACGCTTCACCTCGGCGAGTGACCGGAGCGCTGTCCGACCCCGAAGGCTTCGGTCTTTGTGCTTACTAATCATGGGTGATATTGCCATTTGTGGGCGACGACTCGCTTAAATTGGTATTGAGGCGTTGCGCGCCAGCGGCGCGACAGGATTAGTACGCTTTGGCAGGGTCACAAGCGCGTACCTTCCGATGGCCGGCGCCGAGGGCGTCGGTTGCTGTCCATTTCGACCGCCAAACGTAACTGTGCTGCGGCAATGCACGGCCGCGGCCATGATCACTGGGCGCAGGTATAAAAGCACAAGGCGGGAGGCTGCGAAGGAGCTTCGGTATTTTCGCCTTTGTCCTTCTCGCCTGGAAAAATCGGTCCCCTTCCCCTGAACCTCACCTTAGGCCATGGCTTCGGACAGAATAAGCTTCGCGACATTGCAGGTTCGCGAGCGCGGCTCGGCGGATGACGTCTCTGTGAAACAGGAGACCATTGCTCTTGACAAGGACGCAGAGTCCTCGCCTGCGTCTGCCCCTCCAGAAATCAACTTCCCTGATGGCGGGACCATCGCTTGGCTGCAGGTGGTCGGTTCATTCTTCTTGTTCTTTAACTCATGGTGAGCGTGAATTATCTCCTCTCAAAATATTCTGCTGATGCTGTGTCCAGGGGGATCATCAATACGTTCGGTGCCTTCCAGACGTATTACGAAGGCAACCTACTGAGCGCATACTCGCCGTCAACAATATCATGGGTCGGTTCAATCCAGGGCTTCCTCCTGCTCGTCATCGGCGTGATGACGGGCCCCATTTTCGACATGGGCTACTTCCATTCCCTTATCGCCGTCGGCTCGTTCATGGTCGTCTTCGGGATGATGATGACCAGTCTCGCAACAGAGTACTACCAGATCTTCCTGGCGCAGGGCTTGTGTGTCGGGTTGGGCGCTGGGTGTCTATTCGTCCCGAGTGTCGTTATTCTCGCGACCTACTTCAAGAAGAAACGCTCGTTTGCCACTGGGCTAGCTACCAGCGGTAGTAGCATAGGTACGTCCCGTATGGCCTTCATTAGTCGGTCCTGGGATCAACTTGATCTCACAGGAGGTGTAATTTATCCTACCGTGTTCCATCAGCTCCAGCCAAAAATCGGCTTCGGTTGGGCGACCCGCATCATCGGGTTCATCGCCCTCGCGACACTCTCTATCTGTTTTATCATTATGCGCACGCGCGGCCACCCACCAGCGAAGCGCCAGCTGATCGATAAGAGCGCGTGGAAGGAACTGCCGTACCCGCTCTTTACCCTCGCATCATTCTTTGCCTTCGTCGGACTCTACATTCCCTTCTTTTACATCAGTGCCTTCGCCCAGGGCAAGACAGGTGCTAGTGCCGAGCTCGCGTTCTACCTCGTCCCGATTTTGAACGCGGCGTCAACCTTCGGGCGTGTCTCGGCGAACTACCTCGCGGACCACGTCGGCACGCTAACCGTCATCACGCCATGCACGTTCATCTCTGGGGTGCTTGCGCTGTGCTGGATCGCGGTGCACGACGTCGGGGGCGTCGTGGTCTTCGCGGTGCTGTATGGTTTCTTCTCAGGCACCATCGTCTCGCTCTCGCCGTCTACCGTTGCGCATCTGACGCCTGACATGAAGCGGATGGGCGGGCGCATGGGCATGAACTTCAGCATTAGCGGCCTGGGCTTGCTCATCGGCTCGCCCATAGCTGGTACCATTCTGAATTTGGAGACACACCAATTTTTGAAGGCGCAGATATTCTGCGGTGTCATGGTGCTTGTGGCTGGTGTGGCTATGGGCGCGGCGCGGGTGTCCAAGGCGGGATGGGATTTGCGAGCCAAAGCATAGTCAGAGTGAAGATCCAGACATTGATGGTAGCATACTTGACAGTGTAATATATCCTAAATCTCACCTTACGTATCATAGGACCTCTGTTAGACATGCCAGTAGCACTCATCTCATGTAGCTATAATGGGAACAAATGCATAGAGACCTGTATAAACATACAATCGCGTAAATCAAGACAGCAAGATACACAAGCGATATCTGCATCCCTCAAGGCCGCCATCTTCATTCTCTGTCAAATCCAACTCACTCAGAAGTGATGCTCTTGCAGAACGAAAGGCCAGTGAGGCCAACTACGAAGGGGGCACAGCTGGATGAGATCGCACATATCGTCATATAATCTCACTTACGCTGCTCAGCCGGCTGTGCGTAGCCCTCGAATGCCATGACGTTGGAGATGTGGAAAGACTTGCCGTTGTTGGAGCCGTCACCGTTGTCGAAGGGCTATACCTCGGTTCAGTCAACGGCATCTACTGCGCGTCGCAAAACCAACGGACGTAGACCTTCAACACGACTGGTCGCAGTAGCGTCATCGAAGGTGACGAAGCTCGCGCTGTTGATCGGCTTGCGCTTATGGTGGTTTTGGTATCACGCGCGGCCGTAGATGGCCAGGATGACCTCGATCGCTGCGAAGAACGTTCAGCTGCGTTCACAGACGATTTAAATTCCTACCTACGCTTCAACTCAGTTATCCTCGCTTGGCTCTTCTGGGTGCCGTGTTTGACGGTGACATCGTGAGTGCCAGGGTGCTTGAGCCGATAGCAGATCTTCAGGCCATCGATCTACATAGACGATTTGTCTGTACGTGAGAATACTATGCATAGAACGTTACGTGTAGTACGAACCTCCCAGCCGTGAGACACGGCTATGCGAGCGATCGGGTGGCTAACGTCGAGGATGAGCTTGTCCTCATGAAGGCAGCGGCGGAGATAGCAAAAGATACATGGGATGATGAGTGAGACTTCAAAGCTTCAAGTCGTGATCAAAAATCCAGCATTGAACAGCAAAGAGAACACATATTGACGTAGGCATGTGCATATGATGTGAGAGATGTCGGTGAGATTGCTGCTGCTGGTGACGCATACTTGAGACCACGAGAAGATGGCGTGTCTTTCTCTCTCTGTAGGGTCTCATTGCTGGGGAGATGCATGTCACAATTCATCATCAAAACTGATGGAGATATCATTCAGACTGCCAGTGGATCAGGTCTGCAGCACGCAGCAGTGAGCGAGGATGGCGGGGGACGCGTCTGTGGCGTGGCCTGGCGTAGGCGCTCGAGTCAGCACTTCCCTTCCGCGGTTTCTGCTCAACGACCCGCGAGCCTTCGTCTCTGCCTGTCTACTTGTTGGCACAACGCATTCAGACTTTACAACGGGTGCACTAGGGTCGTACAGACGTCCCGAACAAACCTCGAACATCAGCACAGCGCGAGGCTTCCTCCAACATGCTCCTAGCCCGCTCCGGCCCGGCGCGTGGATGCTCTGAGCTCATAATGATTTGTGCCGGATGAAGGGCATATCCACCCCTCACCGACGTCGACCTCATTTCTCATCTTCTTTCTCAACTGCATCTCGAACGCACTCTTCGCCTGTCCCGAACTGCTTGAATAGCCTATAGCCGGAAGCACGATGGCCGCCGAGCTACCCATCCCGGTATATACCACCCTTAATGATGTCCTCGGAGACCTCCAGACTGCCGTTGTACAGAGGTACGTCGTTGAACATGGGGTCTCAAAGATATGAGCAAATAAGTGGTTGATGCGAGCACAGCGTACGGTGGAACGGTGTAGTCGAGGAGTTTGAGAAGCGCTTTGGAAGGAAACCAGCATACATCGCTCGTGCTCCTGGCCGTGTCAAGTACGTGATCAGATCAGATCATGTATGAAGCTCATCTCTGTGGACACGCTTCGTAATCCAGCCTGATTGGGGACCACATCGACTACGTCTTCTTTGGCGTCCTTCCCGCTGCCATCGAGCACGACATCCTAATCGCTTGCGGGCCCTCCAGAACCACTACTACACTCTCGAGCTCTAACTCCCCACCCGGCGCTGTTTCCGCGCAGAACCTCGATCAGCGCTATGTCCCACAGAGCTTCACACCTATGCTACGGCATGCGCCGCTACCCACCGAAGCAGAGCAGCGCGAGGCTGCGGGTGCGGTGCGTGCGCAGGAGTGGTTTCTCGAGATTGATAAGAAGGAGTTGCGGTGGGAGAGCTATGTCAAGGCGGGATACTATGTGAGTGCTCCTATGGTGTTTCCTTGGGGTTTGGATCTGTGAATTAGGTATTGACCGCCGTGTTGGCCGGTCTAGGGCGTGTTGAATCGCTTCTTCTCTCCATCCGGGGGAGAGGCACATCCGGTCCCCATTGACCTCCTTGTCACTGGCTCCGTCCCTTCCGGCTCTGGGCTCTCATCCAGGTATGTCAATTGCGCGCCCGCTGGTTTTATATTGTCTTAGTCGGACTGGCTTGATAGTGCAGCTATGGTTGTTGCCTCCACACTCGCCTTCCTCGCGGTGAACAACAAGCTCGGCGGATTGACGAAGGGTCAGCTGGTCGAGATGGCCATGGAGAATGAGAAACGCGTCGGTGCGTTCAGTGATCACTGCTCTACATAATACGCTGCCTTGTTGACCTCGGTAAACGTGGAAGGTGTGAACAGCGGAGGGTGCGTATTCTTTCAGCCCTCTCGCAGCCTGACTATATGCGCACTTTTGCTGAACTTTGACTCCATTTTCTCATTAGGATGGACCAGGCTGCCTCGGTGATGTCGACATCCGCTTCCGCGCTTTACATCACCTTCTTTCCCGCTCTTAACGCGGAACCCGTCCTGTTGCCAACATCGCGTTCGCTCCCACGAGCCGTATTCGTCTGCGCGAACTCGCTCGTAGTCAGCGACAAGGTCGTCGGTGGGTTTCACCCTCGTTACTGATTCCGGTTGCGATTCATCGTCATGTTCACTACTCGCTGTTCATCATTGGGAAAGGCGCGAAAACTCGCTACAACCTCCGCGTTGTCGAGACGCTCGTCGCCGCTCGCGTTCTCGCCTATTTGCTCGGCATCTCGGTCGCACCCACCGAACGACCAACGCTTCGCGAGGTGCTCGGGCGGTGGCTCGGGTTCGAGGAAGCCAAGGGACACCCGACTCTATTGGATACCGAGCAGCTCAAGAAAGGTCTGGAGAAGGTTTTACCTGAGGTAGAGAGGTTGAGACCTCGGAAAGTACAGGTGGGAGAGAGAGAGGAGCAGCTGGGTGTGACGATGGAGGAGATGATTGATATGAGTGGATTGGGAGAGGCCGCATTCCAGGAGGTGTATCTATCGTGGGTCGATGGTACGTCTCGGGGTCCATGTCCCATGTCTCCCTCACTCACTAACCATCCTCACTTCATCCTGGCTCACGCCCATCGACAGTCGAGGCTACGCATTTCCAGCTATACAAGCGCACGAAGCACGTATTCGAGGAGGCACTACGCGTGCTGCAGTTCCGAGAGATCTGCCTGCGCGCAGCAGACGCGCCGTCGCCCCTGCCGGAGAGCACATTGATAGAGCTCGGCGCGCTGATGGACGCATCGCACCGCAGCGCATCGACTCTGTGCGAGAATTCGTGTCCCGAGGTGGACGAGCTCGTGCGGATCGCGAAGGACGCGGGGGCATATGGGAGTAGGATAACTGGTGCGCGAATCTTGCTATAGTCTGGCGGCACTTCTGATGTCGTTGCGGTTTGGCAGGCGCTGGCTGGGGAGGATGTACCGTGTCGCTTGTCGCGGAGAACCAGGTTGAGGAGTTCATCCAGAAGATGAAGGCGGCGTATCCGCCATACCAGAATCTGGACGAGGAGGCACTCAAGCAGGTGATCTTTGCGACGAAGCCCAGCAGCGGGGCCTGTGGTAAGTGTTCTTCTACTCTTGTGGAATTTGGTTGCGTTTCAGGAGTGTGCTCATCGACATGTGTAGTTCTCAAGCTCGAGGAATGAGGTAGTAATGCATCCCAGTTGACCTCGAAGTACTCTATGGATGTAATCAGCGAAGCATGCATCACGTCGCTGAAGACGTTTCCTGCATGAGAGATCATGGTATACATGATATTCAAGTGTGCAAAAAGTTTGGGATGGTTCTGCGCCTGCACATACCTGCTGCATGCTAAATAATAGCGGCCTACGCGTTGGGAGTCGAGGATGTCACGCTGACAATTCACTCGCCAGAGATAGCACGGTCATTGCTTCACCCTCAGTAACGGGCCTGTCAAAGGAAGTTTCCATGCAAGTAGCAACCAAACAGCGCGATTGATTCTCAGGTGAGGGCGTGTTCCTGATATTTTGCTGCGTAACGATGGCATACAACCTAACAAGATCATACATCTCGCTTGGCCGATTTTCGCCTGTATACACCTGCTACTCGATATAAAAGGTGTAGTAATGACAGTCTATAGGTTTCTTTTCACGTCTCCAGGTTCTATGCTTCCACCTCCACCCCCGGATCATCAATCTTGTCGATCTTGACATTTTCGTCGTCTTCCTTCCCGTCATCGGTGTCGCTTTGCATTTCCCACGCTGCGACTCGTTTTGCATCGCGGCTTGATAGGAAGAGGACAAGGAGAGCTGTGCAGACTGGTCCTGAGTGTAAGCGAACTATATCGGAAGATCGTGAATCATTAAATAACGTATTCATAGTGAAGTGGAGCCGGAAACAATTTGAAAACGTCTGAAGCATAATATTTAGAGCATTACTACTGCTGAACTTATCACAGACTGTCACTATTGGGATTCGTAAACTTCGTAAGTACGTGGCTTTTCCACCCAAATCATATATTCTGCAAGATGCTAACCACTCTGCCGTAAATGACTCTGAATATGGCGGAGTACTCGTTTTATTGTCGCTTATTTGGGATCCTCGTGAAGCAATCCTCTTACGTTTTCTCTACAATGACATACTGACGGTTTTACAGACTCGCTGCCGTCGTGATTTCTCGTGTTTTCCTGATTTTTCGTGTTTTCCTCAACGTCCGATACGCAGCGCGGTCTACACGTGGAGAGCAGTCCTAAACGCCCTCTTTCGTCCCGTCGCGGTGTGGGCCCTAGACACAAGCCGACGTCGAAAATATGTCATTCGAATTGAACATTCTCAGCAACACTGAACAAGTCCCAGAGAGCGATCGCTCGCAATCGCAAGACTGTATTGAACACGATCAAGGCATTGCAGAACCGCACAGAATGGCAGACAATGTTGCTATCGTTGACATTGCTCAGAAAAACGTGGATGAGGGAGACGGGATGGACGATGTCGAGGAAGAAACGCAGTCGGATGGGGAGGACGACGAGTAAGGGGAGAGAATCGGTGTCCGAGCCATGCTGTCGGATTTACAATGATTGCAAGTTTGCTCGCTATTTGTGAGTGGCACGTCAGCCTTCGTACGCTCCGTCTCATCCGGCTGCGTTTTGCAGATCTTCTATGCAGCAATCCTTCTGCGTTTTTCTCTCTTTGCTCCGTACAATTTGGCCGTTAGCGATTCAAGCCTCGTCACAAGGCTTCATAGCTAACCTCAGCAGACACACGTCGCACTACAGATCTCACGTAACATGTTTCTCCTTTAAATGCCGCTCTTGATGGTACCTGTCAGTATTTTCCTGTGTGCCTGCTATGACGTGCCTTACGCTTCGTTTTCCTGAGAGGACCACTCAAGTTGGTAAATGTCACGACACGCAGACTTGTCTCTATAAATCTATTATGGAACGGCTTTGTATGCTATGAGCCGCTTATCCGATGCTGCAAGAACACTGTCGGGGGAAGCATCCCCGTGTTGAGGCTATAGGAAGCGCTCTCGTGGCGAGAGCCGTTTCCACTGCATGATCTAGTTTACGATGGGAAGCAGCATACACAGGATGCCTCAAGGTTTACCAGCATATTATATTGACTAGACAGTCCCAACGTCAAAGAGACTCTATGACAAAAAAGGACGCCCCACCCATGATGAAGAAGCTCACCGGCTCTTCGCGACCATGCAAGTTTCACGGAGACTAGAGCGTTCTGATGGTGGCGATGCGACTGGATGATCAAGACACAACGGGGAGATGCGAGGTTTCATCGAAGTGAGCTCCCTGCGCACTTCGCCTATGGTGCTGGTTACCATCGGCACGTTGAAAGCAACCGCAGGTATACCGAGAAAACGAGGCCATGCAGACATCAGAAGTGCGACCAAGTGAGGTGAGATCGAACATGAACCGCAGTTCGAGACAGTATATGAAGCAGTAAGATCATGATGCTTAGGAATCGCTCCTCTGACGCCGTCTTGCATGAAGGCCGCGTGGAATGGGCGCTGATGCACAATTTCCGAGTCGAGCCTCGAATGGGGCAGAGCCGTTGAGGTCCGTCGTATTGCCGTCTTAGAGCACAATATGTCGTGCCGCCCAAGTAACATAGCACGAGCGGGATTCGAGTGCAACCGCATCGCCGTTTTCCCACTGCAAACGTGACGTCCAAGTCATCCGTGGCCAAGACGAGGTGATCGACACTAGGGAAAGATCAGCCCGTGGTGGTCACAGATAGCTAGAATCTGGTGCCTTGTTTGAACGTACGTGCATGATAAAACGAAGCTACAAGAGAGATTCAGGTCCTCAAAGAGTGTAAACCTGCTGATGATCAAGCTGAAGATCCAGTGACCAACCAGAATCAGAATGAATAGGATGGGTACCGAGTTTTCATGTCATTTATCGAATTAGCCAGTCTTCTCTAGATGACAATTTCTTGTGCCATTTGCGTCCTGTCAATCCATGCATGCATCCGACGCACGAGCTTCCGCCGCGTAAGGAAAGGGAGAAGATGCAGAATCAGGAAGCGCAAATGTCCGGCTATGGGGCTAAGTTTGTTGCGGTGTTCGTGACAACAGCAGGCTGGCCGCAGATCAACAACGAGCATAGCCTGCAGGCCAGGCTCTCGACAGTCAGGGTTCCATGCATTGTAATGCGGGTGCGAGTACGGGGTCCATTTCAGATGCCACGACGAAGTTAGTAAAGCAAAGTCCAAAGGAGCGTCCTTGTTGGAGGTCGAACTCTACTACTACAAGATCACGTCCCGACCAGCGTTGGAGCACCCAACAAGCACAGATCAGCCAGACAGTAAAAAGGCTTTCCTGGGAGACCAGTTCATCGCCGCTGACGGCAGACATTGCCATAAGAATGCCTCCCACAGTATTCGCAAGAACCCCGGGTAAGATCACGACAGATCAGAGTTGCCTTCAGGACGCGTGGCCTGTGCAGAGCAGTTGACGTTTGGACTCGACTGCCACGCCACAGGCGCGTCTCCTGCCAGCCAGTGATCAGACTTTGACCGGGTTTGAGGCTAGGAAAGCTCTGACCATGCTCATTTAGTGAGCCACTGCCCGCTTTGCGGATGCGGATGAACAGTTTGTGCCAGCGGGCGATGAAGCATTTATGTCATGATGAAATACAGGCTTATAAAGAGGCCCACTGTTAACCACTGCTTCATCATAATCCACACTCCGATCTCTCTACTTAGACATGTCTACCACCGCATCTGAAGCAATCACTCTAGCGGAAGAAAAGTGCGTCTCTTCAGATAGTTGAGATGTACTGCATTGAAAGAGATACTATCAGCTTTCCAGAAAACTGTGCTCTTATCGCCGGCGCAGGCCAGTCGGACATTTCTCGCTTATTACTGGCTGACCATTGATGATTTCCATTCAAACAGTACTCATATTTTTCGACCATGTCATAACAATCGGTCAGGATGTACAGCTGTTCTGGGGCGGGCGATCATTCTCTGCATGCCTGTTCTTTGCCAATCGGATGCTTGCACTGGCGTATGCTAGCATTTCTGTTTGGTCCTTCATGAACTTTTATACAGTAACGGTATGCTGTTTAATATCACCTTGATTGGATATACATATCTCAGGTTTATTGACATTGTAGAGGTAATTTGTTCCTTGTTGTCATATTTATTCGTGTCTGACAGTTATTATCTTATAGTTGTATGGCAAACATCGTGACGAGCAGTCTGGTTCTCATACTCAGTTCAATAATCTCACAGGGTAGGCCAGCATGCTTCACGATAAACTATCACAGCTCAAAATGTAGCGAAGTGGTTGCAATGTTACGAGTATATGCCGTGACAGGTGGAGACCGACGACCTGTTATGTTCCTCATGTTGATCACGGTCTTCAACGTAGTTACGAGTGTCTACGTCGGTACGCTTCCTTCTTATTGGGACATATTCTTGAATGACCTACGACGAATTCACGAGAAGAATTCATCCAATTATCATATTCTGTGGTCGTGTTGCCTAGGACAACCATATGCTATGCGTCCTACACTTCAAGTTTGGCGCAAGATATCGCTAAAAGGTGTGTAGGCTGGTATCATTAATAAATCCGTACTTGCTAATCTGTTTCTTAATAGATGTGAGTCTGAATTGAAGAACACTTTCCTCTACACTTCTCTGACAATCCCGCCGTAGTGGTGATAGCCAATGAAGCCTGTACTATGACTGCCACCATCATGACGCTCGCAATTCTCTGGCGCAAGCTATATGTCCACCATAGACCAGCCACCACTGACATCCTGTCTACGAGGAATTCGTCGCTTGCAGCACTAGTGCTTAGAGATGGTACGGCTATAAGACAATGACATGGACCTCTGAGCTCAACTCACATCCGCGTCCACAATTCTACAGGTACAATTCAAATGACGTGAGAAATGGAATAGAAGACAATTTAGCAATGCCTGACGCATATTATTTAGAGCAATACTACTATTGAGCTTACTTGGAACTGGGCTGGCCTTCCTGAATGTCGTAAGTGCATGTTCTATCCACCCAGGCCATATCTTCCGCAAGATACTAACCATTCTGCCACACATGACTATGCATATGGCAGAGCGCTGAATTTGTGATCACTGATTTGCAATATTCGTGAAGCAATTCTCTCATGTTTTCCCTACCAGCGACACATTAACGATTTACAGACTCACTCCGGTCCTGATTTCTCGTGTCCTCCTCAATGTCCGAGCTGCAGCACACTCCACACGCGGAGAGCAGTCACAAACGCCCTCTTTCGTCCGGTCGCAGCGTGGCGTCCAGACACAAGCAGACGTCGAAAACATGTCACTCGGATTGAACGTCCTAAGCAGCACCGAACAAGCCCCGGAGAGCGATCGCTCCCACTCGCAAGAGTCTATTGAACATGATCAAATTATTGCAGAACCGCGAAGCATGACGACGGAGATTGTTGTTACTGCCGGTGATGCTCCTCAGGACGTGAATGAGGAAGAGGGGGTGGACGATGTCGAGGAAGAGACTCTGTCGGATTGGGAGAACGATGTGTGAGGGGAGAGAACGGATCTCCAAGCCGAGCTGCTATATTCACAGTGATTGCACGTTTGCCTGCTTTTTGTAAGTAGCATAGTGGTGTCAGTTCTCGTACGCTCCGTCTCATCCAGATGCATTTCGTAGATCTTTTATGCAGAGTTCCCTCTGCGTACTTTATCTTTGCTCCGTACGATTCTGAAGCTTTGTCGCAGGGCTTCACAGCGAATCTCAGCAGATACAGTCACACAATAGATCTCGCGTAATATTTTTCTTTTTCAACTACCCGTGTTGCTATGAGCCGCTTGTCCCATGCTGCAGTACACAGCAGAAGCTCGAGGAATGAGGTACTAATGTACTCCAATTGATCTCGAAGTACTCTTTGGACTTGATCAGTGATGGATGGATCACGTCGCTCAGGTAAATGTTTTTTGTATGAGAGATCGTGGTATACATGATATTCAAGTGTGTAGAAACTTTGGGACGGATCTGCGCCTGCACATACCCGCTGCGTGGGAAATGATAGAGGTCTACGCGTTGAGAGTCGAGTATGTCGCGCTGCATTTTCTCGCCTGAGATGGCACGGTCGCTGTCTGATCTGGGCCCGTCAAAGGAGGAGGGGAAAGGAGGGGCTTACGACGCAATTGGCAACCAGAGAGCAGAGCCGATTCTCAGGTGAGAGCTTGTTCACCGATGTTTAACGACGAACGTACAAGCGAACAAGGTCATACATCTCCCTTGGTCGCTTTCCATCTGTATGCACCAGCCATTCGAGCTACTCGATATAAAAGATGTGTTAATGACAGTCTATAGGTTTCTTGCCACGGCTCCAGATTCTAGTTCTTCCACCTCCACCCCCGGATCATCAACTTTGTCGATCTTGACGTTCTCGTCGTCTTCCTTCCCATCATCGGTTTCGCTTTGTATTTCCCGCGCTGCGGCCCGTTTTGCGTCGCGGCGTGATAGGAAGAGGACGAGGAGAGCGGTGCAGACTGGTTCTGAGCGTAAGCGAACTGCATTGAAAGAAACGCGAATCTAGTGAGTGACGTACCCATAGCGAAGTTCACGCAAGCTGTGGCGATGTTACCTTTCAGCACACTGGCGGTTAACGGTGTTAGCAAGACGATAAGGGGATCTACGGGGTTTTTTTTGACATACCGTGGTTGTTCCACCTGAGGAAACAGCACGCTGAATGATTCACGTTATTACATTGCTGTCTCGATAAGAGGGACCTAGCATCACTCACGTTGGGAACCACGTCTGCACGACGTAGGCAAAGGTATTGCAGCAAGCAACCACGAATGCGCGTTCTGGCAAACACACATTCATCAGTGTGCACGCACGGAAGAATTATGTCGCTATGCGTACTCTCGCTGTCATGCCCGGTGAGCTCGTTCGCCCACGATAGGATCAGGCCAGACAGGCCCCCAGTTACCAACGTCTGCGCCGAGATGATTAGCTGCGGAAGCATGTCAATCCAGAACCTTTTCACCCACCATGTAGTAGAAAACCCATCGCCTACATACCGATTCAATCATACCGTCAGTGAGGAGGGCGAAGTGAGACACCGTCGTACGGACCTTGTGATGTGCTGATACACAGGACTAGCGGCGAGCACGATGCACACCACCATGTTCCATAACTTTCCATAGAATATATGAGGTCATTCATCACGCATGTGTATGGGGGTTGTTACTCACACCTGCCACGACCATCGGCGGCCACCTCGCTCTGACAGCATCCGACCACCAGGCCCAGGCGAGAGCTGTATCATTCATTGTGAGCACCAAGATATGTCAGACAACTAATCTTAGGAAACTCACTTGTCACGACCTGCACGCCATATATCGGCAACGGATACGTATTGATTTGGGCGATAGTGTAGACAGTACGTTCAGACGTGTTGAAACTCTTGAGCCTAGTGGAGGGGCGTTCCATAACTTAAGTAATCTACGATAAAACAGTAATGTGAAAACGAACCAGAATATCATCGAGGATGACGGATTGCCACCGTTGTTGAACTGAAGCAGGCATTAGAGCACCCAGCCAGTTAGCACCATTGATACGCACCAGGATATATACTATCCGGACACGTCAATTGTCAGGCCGGCTCAACTAAACGTAATAAGCCAGTACTCACGAAGAGTCAGCAAATAGAGATGCCACGTCTTGAAAAACCCCAGCACCTACAGAACACGTCAAGTCAGCCCAGCTTGGGTGATGAACATAAAGGCACTACCACGTACCTTGCGCTTCGTGAAGCGAGCCGGTGGCCTTCTGCCAACTTCCTCCATTCTGCGTTGCGCTAATTCTATTTGCTCCTTCGAATAGATGAATGACGGCGACGTGTTGGAAGGCAAGTCTATCCTAGTGGAATTCGCAGGAGCGCAGTATGCAATTATCTTATCAGAGAAAAATTTGTAACAAGCTTTAACCGCGTGGAGGACGCACCAGGCATTACGATAAAACCGAAAAGAGCGATAGGGATGGTAATGATCCCGTCAATAATGAACAGCCCTATTTCTCAATCAGACGCGATCAAACATAACGTTTCTCCCATAGCTCACACTTCCAGCCCGCAAGACCAAATCTGCCATTGAGGCCGTCGTAGGCGCCCTATATTGCACCGAGTCAAGTCCAACCGACTGTAAGCCGAGCGCTGGCTGCCTACCGTTTGAAGAAACCCGCTAATCATCGGACCGATCGCGCTGGCAGTCTATCAGAGAATTAGTTAACCACAATGATGCAGATAACGGCATCAGACTCTTACATGGAAGATGCACGCCCGCTTTCCGAGCTCGTCAGGCTTATACCAGCTCCCGACTACATATTGCATAGAGGGATAGAATGTGGACTCCGCGAGACCTGGCCACGCCCCGATGTCAGCAATATTATTGATGACGGGGGTGATCCATGTCTCACCGACAAAGAAGCGAATAACAACCAGGTGGGTAAAGTTCTTGGCGGAGGCTAAGGTCATCGTCAAGACACTCCAGATCACCTCCATCACGGGGATCTATGAGATCAGGCTCAGCAGCCTGGCATGAACAAAAAGAATTAACTGACCCATATCGATGGACGGATTCTTGTGATCAGGATGCTGAGACAGTATCAGCTCAGGACGGAGAATGACAGGGATGCTCGCACTTGGAGGGGATTTGGCCGATCACATATCCGCATGTCCAAGCGGTGGTGATGTAGTTGAGCTCATTGCCATGTCTGATGCGATCGTTAACTTAGAAACACCGGAGAGGCGGTGACAGCACATACAAGCCGAGTCTATGATATACAGTCAGTACGATAAAATACAGTGATGAATGAATAAACACACTCTTCTTTCATCCCTGACACATATGCATTCTAGGATGATCGTGAGCACGAAAGAAGGGGCTCTGACTGTGCTATATTTACCGTGATGTTCTGCTGATCGAGGTACGTGAAGCATATAGAATGTTAATCAGAATCGAACATCAAGGACGCGAATACTCATTTGCTGAAGTACGACAGCGCCGCATAGGTCAGCAGGCACGCGTCAAGCCTAGCAAGGAATCGCCTTTCTTCGGGAGGCTTCTCCCATGTGTCCCTAAGTGAAGCATTGATCAGCGACCCGCGAGACAATTTATCGCTTGTGACGCACCATATGAGGTGCTTCAGTCCCCGAGGCTCAGCTCTCTTGATGTCGGCGACCATCTCGGCTGGACTGGGAGACACGACGGAGGAGGACGACCAAGCGGGCGCGACTGAGCTCCATTGCTATCGTGCACATATCTTATGAAGCGCGGGATCAATCATTGGCCCAAAACGCGACGGAGGGCCATTTCGAGTTGCAATGTCACCATCGCAGAGATACGGAAGAAACGGCGAGCTAGACCACGAATATAAGGTGACGTCTCTCTGTTCCTGGAATCCGCAGCTCCCCGCACACAGGAACGGTCATCGTGGTAGTCACGGGAGCAAGAAGACCTGAGCACGCCAGAGGAATGTTAAATGAAGTGAGCCGGGCGGCCGCACGGCTCCGAATAGCAACATTCACTGATGGGATGATGCTACGGTGCGATCTAGCAGAATTTCAGCCGATATCATTGTCAACATTATGTATCGTACCCCGCGACTGTCAGGTTACCTTTTCAGCCTAGTCCGCAGGCGTCAGCGGTCAATGACTGGGCTTGAGCTTGAACGAATGAACGAACGAAACTCGATATTCAATGGACGAATGAGGATCGTTGGAACGCGAATGATAATCGATAATGCCCCGCGGCAATCACCGAGAGTCCATTGTCGATCTACGTTGATGATTGGCAGATCGCGCGACGCGTACCTAACGTTCGCATCCCTCCCCCATGACGCAGGAGCTCGCGTTACGAATATTAATCCTGCTGCATCTAGATGTGTCGAGACACATCTCCTGTGGATCATCATTAATCCATTTCTCAACATCTCAAACCGAATACGTCAATACAACCTAACTCATAATCCCGATGATCTCGTTTAGGAATCCCGCACCCTGACGCACAGTTTGCAACATGGCCCGAGCGGCCATCCAAGCTCAACCTTCTAGTGCACTCCGATACTCGGCCTTGCATTGCTGCGACGTCTTGCGCGATCCTGCTGCCCATGATCGTTACATGTCGTGATGCCTGCTGAGATATAGAATTGCTAACAATCTGCGATAAGCACGAACGCGCCTCGCGCCTGCGACAAAAGGGTCCATCCCGGTTGCTTAGTATCCTGCTCTGGGTTAGCATGGCATTGTTAGCTCCTCGAAGGACAATTGCACCATCGAATCTCGCAATGAGGTGACATGGTTATCAGTCATTGCTTGCTTCGAATTTGATTACACGCCGAATATCGAGATATCAGCTGCTCACTTCTGGCGAGTACATAATGCGGAAACGTGCGAAGGACGGAATCAGCTCCATCAGCGTGCGCTTAGAGCCCTCTCACCCATCCAAGATACTCCCAAATGCCAGTCCCCGTCCCAGAGCTTGGTTCGTTCAACTTCGTCCCAGAGACCAAGGTCAGCGGTGTACGCATCTTATCTTACTCCGACAATTCTGACCTTGTACGTCATCATCTCAGGAGGACTTGGACTGGGCGGACCTCGTCACCCTTGATTTCAGCCTGCTGAGCACCCCGGAGGGCAAGAAGCAACTGGCGCAAACGCTTGTCAAGGCCGTGCGGGAGTACGGCTTTTTCTACGTCAAGAACTTCAACATCTCTCAGGAGCGCGTCAACCGCCAATTCTCCATTGGCAAGCAGTTCTACGAGCTTCCGCTCGAGGAGAAGTTGAAGTATGTCCCGGAGGGACTTGGTGTGTTTAGCCTTTTTTTCGTTCAGTTTCGTGGGCCTTATACCTCGTCACGTGTGCCATAGATAACGGAAAATTCAACGGTTATGTTCCAGCTGGACGTAGGATGTGCGCAAGTTTTACATGACTTCCTGTTCTCCTGTTCATTCGTCTCGTAGCTTGGAACCTGTATCGGGTATCCGGGATCACACCGAAATCTACAACATTCCCAGTAAGCACACGCCGTGACGTTACTGTAATGTGTAAACTAACATTTCTTTGTCCAGAGTTCAACGGCGACTTCGGGCATCGGCACCCGGAGATTATCCAGAACAACCTCGCTGAGATCGAGGAGTTTGCCAGGGTATGTGTTGCGTCAAGCTACTTGAGAATGCGGAACTGACGCGTGTCGTCAGTCGCTCCACACTGAAGTGTTGGACCCCCTGCACGTAATCCTTGCAGATGCCCTAGAGCTTCCGGAGGATTACTTCTTGAACATCCACAAGTACGACAAGAAGAGCGAGGTAATTTCATCGCAAATCTTTCGTTTTTTTTCGAATAAGCTCAATTTCTGGCCAGGACCATCTGCGATACATGAAGTACACAAAATATACCCCAGAGGAGAACCTCAAGCTTGGTCGTATCTGGGGCCGTGGACATACTGGTGTGTATCGATCTTGCCAGTGTTCAGTTGACGCAGATCGCCCATGATCGTGCTTATCGCGACAGATCTTGGCTCTTTCACGCTTCTCTTCCGCCAGCCAGTGGCGGCGCTCCAGATCAAGAGCCCCAAGACGGGCGAGTGGAAGTGGGTGAAGCCGCAAGATGGGACGCTCACAGTCAACACGTGCGACGCCCTGAACTTCCTGACGGGCGGCTACGTGAAGAGCACTATTCATCGGTATGTCTAGCGTGGAAAGCATCTGAAGCAGATGTGACTCACGATATGCTCAGCGTTGCTGCGCCTCCGAAGGACCAGGAGCATGTCGATCGCCTTGGCTTGCTCTACTTCTCGCGGTGAGTCGAAGAGCAGACGAATGCGGCCATTCCGCTGACACAGCAGGTGTGACCCGTCAGGCCTAACAACGATGTCGTTCTATCTACGATCAAGGAGTCCCCGGTGCTCCAGCGCGAAGGTTACACACAGAACGACTTCGAGAAGAGCGGGAACCCCGTGCCGACCATGGAAGGTCTGTTACCTCTTACCTGTATCCGTCATTCGCCGCTGACAATGTTTTCGCTTGAAACAGAGTGGACGTTCGCCAAGCAGAAGTGGCAGCGCACGAAGGATGCCGTCCGAAACGACCCGAAGTTTGAGACTGCGCAGATCCTCCCAGGTTGGAGCGAGAAGGTCTACGGTTGAGCGCCGAGGTTGTCTCTGTCGTCAATTAATATAACAATGTAACTGCGTGGCAAGTGTGATTGAGTAGGCAGACTCAAAAATATGTATGTGTTTCCGATATGATACGGATGTGCCATCGCGTGCCTTTCTTACGTAGCAGATCGGTTTCAGGATTCGTCTTACTGACTTTACGATCGCGGAACTCAGAACTTGCCAGGTTGAAGCGCGAAGGTTGTCTCTGTTCATCGATTAAAGTAACAACATGCTCATCTTACTATCTTTGCAATTACGGAACTCTTAGACGGTTCTGAGGTGTTTCCAGACCTCCAAACCTTTCATCGACTGTATAGCAAGATATTTAACTCATCGAGCACCTTCAGGTTTTGATTCTATCATCTGAAGAATAGCGGTACAACATGGATTTACTGTGTACTGTACATTGATGCGAAGAAAAATGCTGTGCATAAATTAGAATGCAAGGATGAATATGTAAGAGGGGATATGACGATACACAGCAGGGTGAACACCAATTATGCGTGAATATGCAGCAATATAGACGGTAATTGTCCGAGAACCAGCGCCGGGAGAGGGCAATGCGAACGTACCCGACGTTCGCGGAGATGACGATCGACGTCGGAGAGAAAGCGAATGTATGATCGGAGGGTGAATCGTTCATCCGTACACAACTCTACCGAGAAAGTCAGTCTCGATCGTGATGGTGAGCAAACAGCAAGCGACTCACCCTCGCGCGGTCGTTGAGATGGGCTTGAAGTCTATCCGACCAGAGTCGACAAAGTGCCTCAACACTTCCGCCCAGTCATCGCGCGAGTCCCAGGTGATCTTGCCTGGCGCATCGACTTCGACGGGCATGACTTGGCTGATCTCGCCACATTGGACTAGAATCACGGCTGTACCGATTCCGCCGGCTCGACGACACCTCTCCTCGCGCCGCTGAATGTCAGCGCCGACGAGCGGGTCGTTGTCAGTGACATATGTCCGGGGAACGATGTGGGTATTCTTGATGGTGAAGCTGGCAATATCATCATCAGCAATGCAGACAGCAAAGAAACTGTACAATTTAGCTCACCGATGGAGGGAGTCAGAGGCGGAAGGGCGGTAGGATAGCTCGATCAAGAGCGCGTTTTGTCGGACGTTCGCGGGTAGGCGCTTCAACTGCAGCGCCTGGAACCCCGCCCATCCAAGCAATGTGGAGTGCGCGGAGACAAATTTTCGGAGGTTCTTGACGAGGTTCTCGTCTACGTCGCCAGGCTGCTTCGCGGCAGCGATCTGGCCGGCAGTATGTTGGCAGATAGCCTTGTGCGAAGGCCAGTGTGTCTTTTGGCAATCCTGGGACTGGTGAAGAAGTCAGGATACAGTAGCAACGAGGCGTTCCTAAATGTACTGACACAGTACTGCGTGGTCATCTGAATGTGGTTAAAATAATTAGTATATGGATAGATAACATTTGTAACGAAAAATAAATACTCACGCATCCACCACAGAGTCGGAAACGGCTGCCTGATGGCTGTTCCACTGCGCCGCATTGGTCACACACTCTGTATCCCCTTTGCTTCTGAGGAGTGTGAGGCGGAGGAGAGAAGTAGTTGGCAGCGGCGGGCTGAGCGTGTACGGCGGCCATTGTTGTTCGGGTGAAGCTGTGTTGGTCAAAGCACCGAGAGACAGTGCCGTTCGAGTCATTTTGGCAGAGATTTTATAGCTTCTGGCTCTGGTATGAGTGCGCAAGTCTGGGATAGCCATCTGGGCTTGGGACGAGCAAAGTTCCAGCTCAATTGTGCGGGGTGGCGGATTGCGCGCCACAATTTTCCTTTCTGGGAAAAGAAGATTGACGATGACCGGTCTTGTCCTTTTGTCTCCTGCAGCGCACGCGTCGAATCCTTCCGATAGTTATTGTCTCTGCGCCGTTCGCGAAGCCGTTCGCGCTGGATGCCTCCGCTACACAAAAGGACTCACGGACGATGCCACACGTACGTAAGGTGCAAGACAAAAGACCTAATTGCACACTTTTGTTCGAGTGCTTTCATCTGGAACGGCTGCCGGTTCTGTGGTTCAAGGTTCGAAAGTGCTAGCTCCGTTGGAATTGACTCGATTGCCGTCCTAAGGACCGTCAAAGGGCTGTTCTTCCCACTGAAGTGCGTCGTGACGTAGCTTCGCTATTGTGAACGGGGTTCGCGCGGATGATTTTGAATTGGTTGCAAGGAGACGTCGTACGTGATCAAGCTCTTTACTACGGTTCAAGTTGACAAAGCAGAGATACCGCCGGCTGGAAGCAATTTCTTGCTGAGAGAGTGCAGCTCGCTCCCGAGCCAACGTCTCCCGGCTCAGCTTCCCGATCGTGGAGAGCAGACAGCCTCGTGGTGCCAACAAAATTGAAGCAATCTGACGCGAATCTCATCTGTTCTCGAAGAAGCAAATCCGTCCGCCGATCGTGGACGTGTATTCTCTTTGCCGTCGAGCGATGAGCTCGTCGCTGTGGCGCGTAAAAATTCCGCGCTTGGCTTATCGCGGGAGGCGTCAATCCGTGCTGTTGGGCCCGTCATGCTCTTCTAGTGGTCTTCGCCTCTTCTTCTGCTAGTTGATATCTGAGCATGAACTTGGATGTTTATGCCGCCATTGCTATTGTTTGCGTGGCTCGTCTGATTTGGCTTCTGTCCGCTTGAAGTCGACCGTATGGGATCTGCTTTGCTTCTCGCACTACTGTGATCGTTACTTTTAGACGGACAATTGGAATGTATGAGGGTCCTCGTCACTTGGTTTCCAAGGAGATGAGCAAGAATCCTCCGGACTTTGAGAGGTTTATGGTTGGACGCTATCTTCTCCTTCACGAGTATGTGCCAGGTTATTCCGCCTTCAAGCGGAAAATGACAAGTCGCGTCATTCCTTCACTCAGGCCGAAGGTTGGATGGTGATTCCCATGCCTGCAGACTGAAATCTAGAAGGGACTGCTCTGGGCGTTTGTAGAGGATGAACAATATACTGAACATAGCTAGCTTCAAGTGGTGCACCAGAAACCCTTCATAGTATGCTGTCGCATATATATCGCGCACGAATCAAGATAACGTGCAAAATCTATCAGCTTACATGAAACAAGTGGTCACTGAGAAGTTTGACCTCATACATTTCGTCGGAGCAAGGGTGAAGTTTGTTCAAGACATTTCAGTCTGCCGATGTATCCTTCTGGTGAGTCTACATCAATTGTCTTGTCGAGCGATTCTGCGATCTGCGCTGCCTTCATTGAGGATCTAATGGTTCTTTGAGGTTGGGAGGTATCATTCTCCGAGGGATACCGGAGTTCTGCGCAGAGAATGAACCTGTTCATTCCTGTTCATTCTATTTCATTATCTGATCCAGATGGTGCAAAGTGTCGCCGATGTCTCGCGAACGCCAATTTCACCTTGACATGGCATATACTGCCGAATGCTACATAATGCAGACCCCCCATTCACTGATCGGAGTGCGAAAGCTGCACATTGAAATTGGATTGCTACGTACACTGTCAATCATCTTGATCAACGAGCAGGAATGACAGCTGGTTTTATTCGCATGTTTGTGGCGCATCATTCTTCAAACATTCATTCTGACTTCGGGCTTTCTGATAGACTCCTCCCCTGCCGTATACTCAGTCTTACTGGTTGCGATTTGCATTAGTCAAGCTACTTGGCATTCCCGAACGCTGCATGCAGTCATCTCAATCACGGAAATGCTCAATATCATCTAGAGCTGCAGTTCGTGTGTTCATCCGTATCTGATCTCATATGTACTACGCATCATGTTGATGTGTTGATCATACCGTCGTGAGCTTGGAGATCAGAGGTATTAATTATCTTTGTGAGTAGACAGGTTTTATTTGGT
This sequence comes from Laetiporus sulphureus 93-53, assembly GCF_001632365.1. Taxonomy (NCBI): domain Eukaryota; kingdom Fungi; phylum Basidiomycota; class Agaricomycetes; order Polyporales; family Laetiporaceae; genus Laetiporus; species Laetiporus sulphureus. Next base: position 190,416 of record NW_024468559.1, read on the forward strand.
CCTATCGTGCGCTCCAAGTTTAATACGTGCGAGCTGAGACTAAATAGTGTGTCTAGGAGTGAATAGGAAGAACAGGGAGCATTTGAAGACATGCGAGATCGCGATATGCTCAGTATTGGCTGCTACAAGACCAATGTCTGCCTTGACTAACTCGGAGCCGAGGCGAGTGTATTGGCGCTAATATAGCGGCAGCATGGCCTTTTAATGATGGAAAACGTGTGTCAGAGATTGACTCTAGACTGATAATGACCAAACACAGGAACAGAACGGCACTGTCGCATTATTTGCAGTACGTGTTTCTCCGTGTGCATTTCATGCGGTTTCTTCCTGACAGGTTGCATACCAGCTTCATCGAGTATCAGAGCCCGTACGCGAGCGTAAAGTTATCGAGCACTGAATGTTGCACGCGAGCATGAGAGCATAACCGTGACGGGCGACACGTAGGAACACCAGTACTGGTGAGCGGTTGGCTGTGCCTCCATTGGTCTGCAACAGTTTGAAAATAGCAACTAAGATATATGGTGAGTCGCAGGAGAACATTGTGACAATGCAGTCAAGGAGCAACGGCCACTCCGTGACGCGTTACGGGAACGGTAAACGACTCGACGTGACCGTGACAACTGCTTCCATGCACGCGATGCAGTACCACTTACTTGCGGTCAAAGGACACCTCGCTCCAACAACGCATCACGAGCGTGTACAAGGCGTGAATCTCATTCTATATATGAGGAATGGGTCTCCTGTTGAGAGCTATCATGACAGATAGGCAGCAGGATTAGGGCCTTTTCCTTGCTGCTGGTTCGCTCCGTTGAGCGTTTGTTCGCAGCGTCGAATAGCAAAATCCTCTCAGGTAAAGATAGTGTATACTGTATGTGACGTGAACATGTCGAGGGAGCTGACTCGTCCAGGGCAGTTCACTACTTTTCTTCACGCCAACGCGCAAGCTACATGATAGCGCGATAACCTCCTCGTTTCCACTCAGATCTCGCCGGATCGCCGCTGTTCAGTCGTGTTCATTTTCCCTTGGCAAGAAAATAGTTCGTAGGTGCGCATTCTCAATACCTCGCATAGCCTAATGTCTGTAGAGAACACGACTGTTTTCAATTGGCTTGAACAAAAACACGAGGTAATCCGTCGCAGATATCCATTTCCATCTATGCCAGTGCGCATGCAACGATTGGAATCATTCGAGTGTCTTGATGCATCCCTTGGTGAGTCACCCATGTTTAGCGACTCGTATTCTGTGGAAGTAACGCATCACGCACAGGTTTCAATCGCACGAGACGACTTCGAGGCGATTGTTGCACTGCCTGAGCTTCCAGGTACCCACTCCATGTATGTTTGCGATTGGATGCCTAGAACAACTATATAGTCGTATGCGGAGCCAGTCTCACAAGACATAAACGCTCTATACGATTGCAACTACCTCGCTCGTTTTTATGGCCTCAGCGGGACATCTAATTTATTGCGGCATTATGCCGCTGCTCAAAACGTTAGTTTATATTTACTTCATACTTTCACCATGTTGATGCATGTCATACTGTTACAGATACATCGCAATATCCGTCGGCTATCTTCTCGCTCAGAGGCGTCTGTTCTCGGCGGATGCTTCCACAGGGGCCTCGCAGGTCTTCAAGAACATATGTCTCCCGGCCCTAATATTCTCGAACGTTGTCCCTGCATTCACCTCTTCCAACATATCCGCACTTGGCCCTCTGTTCTCGATCGCCTTCACTTATGTTGGCATAGGGTTCCTTTTTGGACTGTTAATCAGAGAGTTCTTCTATGTTCCGCGCAATTTCTGGCAAGGGATTGTTGTTCTATGTGGCATGAGCAACTGGGGTAACCTACGTGAGTACCAGTATAAGATATCATACCCTGTCCCCGGACACCTGTGAACTGATATCGGTCTACTAGCCAGTGCCATCGTGTCATCTATCATGACAGATTCGCCAATCAATCCAGATGCCGATCCCGAATGTGCGCATCAGCCGTCCTTTGCTCTGATATTCAACTAACTCTGTCGTACAATCTTAGTGGGCATCTCGTACGTCGCTGTCTTCATTGTGACGTATCACTTTGTGTTTTGGATCACCGGAGTTGCTCGCTCTCTTTCTTGGGACTACTTGCCAGACGTTCCTCAGAACTCAGAGGCAGAACGTCTCTATTCGTGGAAGGAGAAGCCCATAGGGGGGTTCATTGCACGTCGTATCCGGCGCAAGCGGGTACCGTCAAGATCATCTTCGGTAAACCCCGAGAACGTGAACATTGAAGCAGATCTCGAACGAAGCGAACAAAAGAATGCAAAATTAGAGATGGACGACACAAGTTCCTCCATGGAGGCGTATGACGACTCCAGACAGCCCTCCGTTCAGCATGAGATCTCCTCAACTTCGCCTATACAACCTGTTCCTCGGTCGTCACCTGTGCCTGAATCCGTCGAGACGTCCGCTACCCACATGCCTCCGCCACCATTCTTGCAACGGCTGAAAAAGGCACTACAGCCTGCGTCTGCTGCAGTGACACCCATCACTTGCACGCTCGTCATCTCGGTTCCGGTCTCACTAATACCGGATCTCAAAGCATTGTTCACGCCGGTCACAGGAGGGCAGATTGGACAGGGCCGGACGGGGAACCACCGTTGTACTTCATTATGCAAACCGGTGAGCCAATGTTCTGCAAATGAAGTGCAGGTGTCTTAAAGTGTCAGTGCCATAAGCCGAATTCCTAGGAAACATGGCGGTCCCGCTATCCCTGATTATACTCGGCGCATCTTTCGCCCGACTCAAGATTTCCCGGCCCTTCTCCGGTCTGCCGATTATGGCTATGATCGCGGCAGCAGTTGCGAAGATGATAGTCCTTCCTATTATCGGCATCTTTGTAGTGCAGGCGATGGTGAGGGATCGCTTGATTGCCAAAGATGCTCTAGCGGAGCGGTTTGTAGCGATGTTCCTCAGCGGTACTCCAGCGGCAGTCAAGTAGGTATTGCCGATTAATAGATATTCGAGGGCCTGCGACTGATGCATCCGCTGTGCATAGCCAGTTGATAGTGTCTAACTTGTATTCGACGACAGGGGAAGTCGATACGCTCTCGGTGCGTGTCGCCATAGCGCTCGCTTGTGATTACGTACTGATTGTCTATTTTGTCATTCAGGCTTTCTTGCTCGTTCAATGTACGTTCTCATTTATACTATACCAGGAATCGCTGCATATGCTCTATTTGACAGATGTCGGCATGTTATTCTCTTCAACGTAAGTTCGTCCCTGTGCTTGACAACCGGAATGAACTTAGCCCCCCAAATCCCATGTAGTGCCCTGACGGCTGTGTCACTTCTATTGCTGTGATGCTTTTCTCCCACCGGATGCTCCGCACGTGAACGATTCGTAAAATATATGCTCTTGTAATTACATATACCCTGGGTGATTCCTAGATTCTAGATTTGTAGATGTTGCGTATATTTATGGTGCTCCTCAGTCTTTGTATGGTGTGTTGAATAACTACTTACAGAATATGAGATGACGCCATCGTCAAAGGCGACCAAGCTTATGATGCAGCCACTGTCGCCGTTACTCCGGTGTATGTTGACGCATAGGCTGATTATTAAAAAAATTATATTCGCGAAGCAGATACATTGTATGTGAGACCAGACTACAGATGCAAACGATATCATATTCAGTCCAGGGCTTTGAAAGTTCTTGCGTTTCACTCGATCACCGTAAGAGCCCGGCATCTACTGTTGTGGTAAGTCCGCGGGAATGGCGTCAACAAAAATGGCGTCAACAAACACTACAGGCAAGTCGGACCGAAACACCATAGTCACAAGAATTGCGGCCACGTATAATGTATTAATCCGTATCAGACGCGTACGTAAATAGCTTCACGATGATGAAGTGAACCATCTGGTGCCACGCGCTAAGCTAGATCCGAGACGCGTTGTAACATAGGTAGCAGTTTTCGTTGACCTTCCACACTCTTCGACTTCAGAGTAACGTAAACGTATACATCGTCGTTAACGAAACCCTCTACGTATAGTAAAAGCCATAAAGGAGAAAACCGGGCCAAGGGGCGGGTGGAGATCGTCTAGATCACATTGCCGATCGGGGACTGACTCAGAGCCTCCACGCTCACTAACGTTCTCGGTGGGTCCTTCCGCTTCGGCAAAACTCCAATGTTGGTTCTTTTATCCTCTCATAAATACTCGACGCGTCCATGTCCGCCTCCCGCAACGACTAACTCATCACTGTCGGCAACAACATCACTGCTAACATGAACTTTCTGCACTTACCATCTTCCGACCTCCCTCCCGACCACTTCCTCGCCCTTCCGCGTCCGGATCATGGACTGGCCGCGGCGGGTACGCCAGACACCTCTACGCTCGCCGCGCACGACTTCGATGTCGACACGCGCACGGGTTTCATGCCCCCGCAACCGCCGCTTGCGCGCCTCCCGCAGGAATGGGAGCCATGGGAGGCCGCGCTGGACGAAGCGCTCAATAACAGGCTGCAGCTCGCGGAGAAAAGGGGGTTGACAGAAGTCGAAGAGGCTCAGTCGGATCGGTGGCGAAAGCGGGTCAAAGAGGTGGGCGTCTTCGCGATTCTCTTCATTTCGGTGCTTATTGACGATCCTTATTCAGCTTCCAATCCTGGAGACAGATGGCCTGAAAAGGTCGGAACTGCTCCTTCGGCGAGCGCATCATGTCCTCGCGTGGATCATGCACTTCTACGTGCACACTATCCCCGTCACCTTTCCCGAAATACGCATCCCTCCGCCCATCGCTGTCCCTTTCCTCCAGGTCTCCTCCCAGCTGCAGCTCCCACCAATACTAACTTATTCTGACGACGTGCTCTATAACTGGGCATACAAGAAGCCCACATCACCTGCGTTTCCCATACGTCCACCGGCCCTCGATAACCTCCGGTGCCTGACACTATTCAGCGGCACTCGGGATGAAGAGGAATTCTACCTAGCCTCTGCACGCATCGAGCTGCGCGGCGTCGAGGCCCTCAGCCTCATGAGTGCGATGATGGACGAAGCCTTCCTCGGCGATGCGACAGCCATCCGGCGCATCACTTCGTACCTCCACACGCTCGCGAAGGTCATCAACGAGCTCACAACCATTCTGGCTGCAGTGCGCGAGGGCTGCGACCCGGATGTCTTCTACAACGACATCCGCCCATGGTTCCGAGGCGCGGATTCAGACTCGACGCGTAAATGGATCTTCGAAGGACTCGAGCTCGACCCGACACTGCAGCGGCCCTCGGAGCTTTCAGGTCCGAGTGCAGGGCAGAGTTCGCTCATCCACGCACTGGACATTTTCCTCGGGGTGGACAGGTACTCTCACTCGAATTTCCCCATCGGAAAGTCTGCCAAGACGTCTCAGCCCGCATCCGAATCTTCATCGGGCTCGTCTTCTGCAGCGCCGACTGCGTCGTTCAGCTCCGCGCCTGGGACGACGTCGGTGCCCTTCCTAATACGCATGCAGTCTTACATGCCACGGCACCATCGCGCATTCCTACGGCACCTCTCGGCCAATCCGCGCCCGATCCGCGCGCTGGTTGAGTCATCGAATGACCCGAAGCTGCTTGAAGCGTACAACGAGGCGGTCAACGCGCTCAAAATGTTTCGGGATGCACACGTCCGGGTCGTCGCTGCATACATATTGGGTCCGTCCAGGCGTGCAGGCGGCTCAAAGGCTAAGCAGGCGAAGGGCACGGGTGGAACGGATGCGTTCATGTTTGTGAAAGGCGTTCGGGACCAGACGACGGGCGCTATGCTGAAGCCTGAAACTTGATCATGTATCATAATGATTTGAGTACCTTCGTACCAATGTACATGTCCCTAAAGCAAATATTTGAGAGAATTGGCACAGATCCGTGGTCGTAACGCACATCAAGAGCACTTGCTGGATGTCTGTCTATGTCAAGTCGTGCTGATGTGTCGAAATCGTTGTGGCGAATGCATTACAAGACATTAATGGTTTCTTCGGACATCCGGAGCGACAGTGTGCACGAACGTCCAGTCGACATCATAGCCAAGGAATACGTAGTTGTAGGATTGTCTGAGCATGAGTTTAGAAATGCGTTCGATAAAGGTCCAGCAGGAACCTAGTGCTCGCCGCCAGTCCAGATGCGATCGGAGTGTTTCGGACGCTTACAGTTTCCCAGGCCACATGATTACATAAGCAAGGGTCGTGAATGTTCGGTGTGGCGCTAGACAAGAGCGTCAGACTGTCTCGAGCGCACTATGCTCCTTCTCTAGCTGCTTATACCCCAACCGTCATCGCTCTGCATTTTCTCCAATAATCCCCACTCAGATATCTCTTGCAGCTGCTGTCAGACTTTTTGCACCGCATCACAAGTTTTAGCCAAGATCTTTCGAGCTCATCACATCCCCACATTTCGCAGTCTACTCACGACTCGATCTCTTCACTTGAGGATCATTCGACATGGCGTACGTAGCTACTCGACCAAGACCCTCTGCCCCTTCGGATGGCTCGCGGACGATTACCTTGAACGAGACACAGTCTGGAGAGGAAGGCACTCTTTCTGAGGCAGGCGGCGAGTCCATAGGTCGCTTGCGCCTGAGAGGAGCGACGAGGACACATCAGCGTGTCGTTTGGAGGGAAGATGTTGTAGACAATGAGGGAGCTGGGAAAAAGTCATCTAAAAGTGCGCGTTCATTCTCGATAATCCGTCGCTTTGTTTTAATGCCCGCTTGACTCTGATCTGTTGACACATCCTAGTATGTTGCATCTACCACAAACCACGCCGATTTGATGAGTCTTCATCCGAAGAATCATCCTCAGATTCGGACTCTGGGTCAGACTCGTCGTGTAACCACAACCGCCCCACTCATCGGAAACGTACTCGTCGTCTGCCGCCAGATCAGAGTGGCGAGGGCGGCGAGGCAACGCGCAGCAGTGAGGGCGAGAGTACCGTACACACCCTCCAAGCGAGCTCCGATGAGGCAAACACGTACGAGCGGCTGCCTGGGAGCAAGCACGCTCACCCCCACTCGAAAGGAAAGAAACCCCTGCGGCCTAATAATAACTGATCGATGGAAGTGGGCGCTATAATTAGTTCACGGCAATGCAGTTTGTGCGTCCATCTGTCGTTCATATCATGTCTGGAGCATTCTGATGAGGGCAGTGTTTTAAGATTGGCGAGCGTGTTCGCTGGTGTAGATGATATACCTTATTATTCGTTGTATTCATGGCTGGTGCCTTTCGCTTTCTACAATTTGTTTCGCCATTCATTGCGTGGAAAGCCAACATGTCTAGCGATGCTGAAGCAACAGCGCAACAAGTCCTCCGAGCCTGCTGATGCACTTTGGGAGACCTTGCGCCGTACACCGAATCCTTGTCGGTACATTCCACTGTAAGACGAAGATGAATTCCCTCATGATTTCGAATACGATTTGACGTGGTCGCTGGAATATGACGACGGGTACGATTGAAGTTGCAAGTTCTATGAGGAAGCCTCCCCTGCGCTCTCAAGGATAGTGCTTATGGTCGACACTTGGAAGAGCACGCGATCGGAGGCTTACGATAAGGTGCGCGAATCGCTGCTCTCTGCTATCGTATACAGGTCTGATTTAGCTTTACTTGGATTGTGCAATAGTATGCGGAGAGCTCGGCGACATGGAATGGATTCCTGGTCTATCGAAGGTGCGCGACTGCCTTTTGGGCAAGACTGATTCGAACGATGTGTCATACCACCCTATGTGAACGCCGAAACCTGGAGCAGAGAGACACAATCCTTCATTGTCGAAGTTGGCTGATGGGGAATCATGGCAATGGGGCTAGTAAATCTTGCCGCTGACTTTGACATTCCACTCGTTCAGATCCTGTGACTGACTTGACTTCCCTTTTGGCTGACCTATTTTGCAGTTGCACGCGCAAGGTTTGCTGACAGGTGTAGCAGTTCTATTAAGCACTGACCGACACTGACCGGTATTGACCGTTGGACAAAAGTGCGACAGACCAAATACTGATGAGTTCAGTTCTATCGGCGATGTCTCAACCTGTGATCTCATTAAAATACAAGTGATCAGTTGCATACATGTCAACGGGTCAGTAAAGCAACATGTAAGCTGATGAGAGCTCTTAAGAATCTGTATATATGAGTTGAGTGTGGTGGTACGCGTCGCGTCGGGAACGCGCCTAAACTCTAATTGCACACGACCACGTGTGTGACGCGTTTCATTAACGCCACGCGGCAGCCGAACTCAACTTCAACCCATCACATCGGCTATCAGCTCTCCACCTCATCTCTTCGCCAATGCTCTCATCTTCAAAGGACATGTTCAAGAGTATCTTGCCATCGAGGAGGTCCATCTCCGGCGAGTTCCAGATGGTCACTGGCCCTGGCGAGACCGCTCCGAACGGCAAGGAGAACTTCCCCAGCGAACCGTCGTCAAGCGATGCCCAACCTTCCCGCACCGAAAAGAAGAAGAAACGGAAGTCGAAGGACCCGACCAGGGAGGAGCAGGTCGATCCGGAGGAGTTTGACAAGCTGCTGGTATGTCTGATTATTCCTATGCTTCACTTCAGGTTGCGTTTTCGTTTTATCGCTATCCATCAATGGAGCCTTTGGCGGTCGGCGGTGGTCGGTTTGGAATTTTTCATAGCTGGGACAGTCGTTGAAGTTTGAGGCTTGAGACTCAGTGGGCGATGGCCGCGATCTACTGGCACCGTGCACGTGTAGTCGGAGGCGCGTGTACTGAGGATTCATCGTCCCGCAAGCCTGTCGCTCCACAGACTGAACTTTGCAGTCTCAGTGGCATCAGAACTCGCCGCTCATGCTCAAGAATGCGTGAGTTGAAGTTATCGCGTGGCAAGCCATGTCGGTTTGTATGATTGTCCTAGAGGTCCGCCAGCAACCTCACCAGATCGGTGGGACTATCTAACATCCATCCGAGGAGCTCGCCTGCGGGGTGCTACTCGCCAGCGAGCGGGGACCCGTTCTGGCGACGTTGACACAGCCGCCCGATCCACCCGACCATTGTGCCCGGTTTGTGCAGTCATTAGCGCCGGCCAGCACGTCGTCTTCGGGCACTGTTCTGCGCGTGTTCTTTTTTTTTTGGGGGGGGGGGGATCCTCTCAGATGGTCCTCAGCTTGTTCGCCGTTACGAGGGCTCATCTTGAGCGCTCGAAGCAGAAATGAACCCTAGACCTGCGCGTTACCGCCGCATGCAGCTGAATCCTACGTGATTGTCGAACAGATCTTCGCTCATTTAGATGGCTCACGCTGCGATCAAAACGATGCTGACGCGTTCATCTAGGACGAATTACAGGTTCCAGACAATATGCGCGGCAAGCTGGCCACGATGGACATGAGCGTCAAGGCCGCCTTCCTCAAGTCATCGCGAGACATGGCAACCATGAGGCAGTCGCAGTCCAACTCTCACCACAGCCTGCGTGGGCCCCGGAGAGCCTACAGCAGCGACTCGCTGTCGTCACTGTCTAAGTCGCAGGCCACGTTCTCGCCCCCGGCGGAAGAAAGCAGTCTGCCGCGTTCACCTGATAGACCACGATTCATGAGCAGCATCAGCCGCGGCGTCTCGATTGATGTCGGGCGGCACCCGTTCCTGCACACGTCGGAGCTCACGGCGTCAGTGGTCAGGCTGCCCATCACGAAGGAGAAGCGGGCGAAGCACGCGATCGCGACGCCGGCCAAGTGGTGCAAGATCCTGACGAGCGTCTCGACGGTGCAGCTCGAGGTTGAGACAGTGAAGAAGCTCCGGCTGCTCCTCCGGAATGAGCCCACACAGTGAGTCGCGTGTGCTGACTGGTGCGTAGTGTAGGCGCTCATGACGGCCTAGATGGACGAAGGAGTTCCTGAAGGAAGGCGGCTACCCGGCGCTGCTGTCCCGCTTGGACGAGATTCTGAACGTGGAGTGGCGGTAAGTGGCAGCAATAAGCTGAATTGACTGGTCCTGAACCGCGTCGCAGCGAGGAGCAGCATGACGACCAGATCCTTCACGAGCTGCTACGATGCATCAAGGCACTGTCAACGTCGTCTGTGGGATGTGCTGCGCTCCGGAGCCAATGCCCCGAGCCCTATACACGGCTCGTTACACTCCTGTACTCGGACAAGCGGCCAGGCGAAGTGGGCACTAGGCAGCTCATCATTGAGCTGCTGCTGATCCTGTTCGACCTCTATCCTCCGTCCTCGTTGCCGTCGATCGGTAGCCCGAAAGCGGCGTCGATGATTAACCTGTCCCGCTCGGCGCCCATGCCTTGGCAAAGCACGGCGACGCTAGTCACTCCCAGTAACCTCATCGTGCTGCCGGCACCGCACTCATCGCTCTTCTCCTTTTTGAAGTCCCTGCTTCTCACGCCTGCACCACGACCGGCCGAAGCGGACAGTCCGCCGGTGGAGCCACACAAATTCATCGAAGAACTCCATCGTCCGCGCATCTACAAGACGTATCTTGAGGAGCTTAACAATATTTGCAGAGACTATTTCTGGGTGTTTTGCCATCCGAACAACACAATATGGATCCTTGGTGAGGTCGATGAAGGAAAGGTCGAGAAGCCGCGTGCGCCGGGTGGCATGACGGGTGGTGTCGAGTTTGAGGCGATGACTTACATGGTCAGCCCGGCCTTTCCGCATACAGGATCATAGAATGACTGATATTTTGTGGTGTCGACAGACCATACATTTCAAGTTCCTCAATGCACTTGCACGAGCGGCGGAAGACCTGCGGCTAGATCGGAGACTCGAACATTCTGCGTTCCAATTACATTCCGACTTGTTCGCCTCTGGCCTCGAGAAGATCCTCTTCGTACGTTGATGAACCCACTTGTTGCTTCCTACTGACTCGTCACTGTTATCCGAATAGATGTCGCGGAAGGCATCGGCGACGTACTATCCCACACTGCATCTCGAGATCGCTCGCTACGTAGCCGCTGCTGGCCGGTCTGGCTACGAGCTTCCGTGGAACATCTCCCGGGTCATGGGTTCCCCTCCATCAGCCATGCGCAAGCCGCCTGCACCGCCTCCCAGAGCGCCAAAGCCACTGTCGACGCACAGTAAGTCCGCCTCTATGAGCGCCTACGCCGGTCCCAGCACTCCGACGAGGGGTAGCTTCCTGACGACCTCGACTCCGGCTCCTACACCAGCTTTGCCGCCTGTGCGCAAGGTGAACCCCATGTTCGGCTGTTGACTGAACGATGATCGATGACGATGACGACGATTTCGATGCTGATCACGAACGCTCTGCCGCCTCGGGCTTGGTCTCGGGCGTTAGAGAGCTCACCTCTGGGACTTATTTACGTACCTCGACTGTATCTTGCTCATGACGCGAGTGGTTATAATCTGACGCTTTGTCTTGTATGCTGTACTGCCAGATCTGACTCTTGCTACTGACGTCGTTCTCCGGCTCTCCGCTGTATGATTTGATACTCCTGACACGCAGACGTTGTGTCGTGCGCTCTGTCCTCGTGTATTGCTTCTGGATAACAATCGCACATATTATAGACCGTCTCGGTGCGATGCATAGAACACTGAAGCTCGAGCGCTTGAGCGCTGGAGGCAACGAGGATGGCTAGCGTATAATCCATGACCTCGAGAGCGGGTGAGCACGTTTCTGCAGCTAGTCTGGAACCGAGGCCGGCATCCCCGGCAATGCGTCCTTGAGACGTGGCTTCTACAGTTCTGCCAGCGGAAGCTCAACAGTGACGGTGAGGACCAGAATGTAACTCGGGCAGTCCGCGGGCTCTAGCCGAAGCTGTGGAGCGGCAGGGCCCCTCTAACTCGTTATACATCATCGCAGTCATCTGGTGGCCGGGCCAGCTTTGCGCCACGACGGCGGAATACGCAATAGTATAAAAACGCATGATTCAAGGTGGGCGGACCCCTTAACAACTTACACACCATCATAATCCTCGAACGCTGATATGAATTCGAAAAAGATCATCCTGGTCATCGGGGCCACCGGTGCACAGGGCCTCGCGGTAATCGATAAGCTGCTTGGACCCTGTGAGGACGGAACGCCGTCGCCGTACGCTATACGTGGTTTGACTCGCGATCCATCCAGCAGACGCGCAAGAGCCCTCGCCGCGAAGGGTGTTGAACTTGTCCAAGGTGAGTGACTAGTCCAATTGCGACATCTGTCGACTTCCAGTACGCTAATAGCATTGATGCTGTAGGGCGCTTCGACGACTTCAAAGCCGTCGCTTACGCTCTTAAGGGCGTGTACGGCGCATGGATAAATATTGACGGCTTCAGCGTTGGCGAAATGAAGGAAGACTTCCTAGGCATGAGGATCTTCGAGCTGGCCGAGCAGGCTGGTGTCAAACACTACGTCTGGAGTAGCCTAGACTACGCTTCCAAGGTGAGTCGATGGTGTCTAGTATGTATGGTGGAGGAAGGCTCATGGTAACATGTCGGTGTAGCTGGGTCACTGGGATCCGCAATACAAATGCCAGCACTACGACGCGAAAGGGCGCATCGCAGACTGGATGAAGGCGCAACCGTCGCTCGTGGGCGATAAGACCATGTCTTGGTCCATCGTGACTTCCGGACCTTACATGGACATGTTGTTCAACGTCAGTCAAACTATGCCTCTTGATGACGTCCCATGCTGAAATTGGCTCAGATGATGTTTGGTCCGTGGAAGAAACGCGAAGATGGCACCGTCGTATTCGTCACGCCCATTGGCAAGGGCCATGTCCCGATGATCGCCCTCTCCGACCTCGGATGGTGGGCTCGATACACCTTCGATCACCGCGCCGAAACGTCCGGCGTCGATCTCAAAGTCGCGAGCGACTGGGTCGGCTACGACTACATCAAGAGCACGTTCGAGAAAGTAACGGGACAAAAGGCAGAAGTGATTCACCTCCCGCTGGACAAGTACTTCGATCTCTACGAGAATGCTGACCGCCCGGTGTCGAACGAGGAGAAGGTCGGCGAAGGCAGCATTACCTGGAGACAGAACTTCTCCGGCTGGTACTCCCTGTGGCGCGACGACATTGTGAAGAGGGACGTTGAATGGATCCGGAAGGTGCACCCGACCGGACATACCCTGGAGAGCTGGATGAGGGAGCAGAACTACGGGGAAGAGCTGTGGCAGAAGATGTCGCTTCTGAAGAACAATGAGGATGGAAAGGTCACGAAGCCGAACAAGGCCCGCGTTGATGCGTTGTGAACATAGTCTAAATTGTACCTAGTAGGATATTGTATCAGTAGCTAGTGACGACGTACCTTATGAGCATTGTAATGATGATACGCGACTCCGATTCCAAACGGACTACAGAATAAGCATGTCAGATAGACAAGTTGGAGAAGTGCAACTCCATTTCGGGCAACGCAACAACATGATTTCGAGAACCGTCCAGCTATCTCATCAATTTGCAAGTAACATAGAGCAGCATACACTCTAACGCGAGCACTCTACATTTCCACGAGGTCTACAAGACCGGAACACGCACGATGGTTCCACACACAAAACAACACTTGCGCACTCGCCTCCCTCGCCTCAGGATCGAGTTTGATGATATGTATAGATATTGCGGATTGGTATGTTACGCGAACCATTAGTGTTGTATGGCACAGGAAGCGGCTGTTCGACCGTCTAGATATGCGGTATGCAGGATCAAACCAAAAACAAAATGTCCGTATCTGAGAGTTGAGATGCGACGACAACGATAGGAGCTGGGTCTTGACGGGAAGATGGTGGGTGTGGAGACGTCCGGATGCCAAGGGACGAAGAAGCGGGGGTGCAGAGAAGCGGTTTGGTGAACGTCATCGCGCGTGGGTGGTGGTTGGAAGGCGAATGAACGAAGCGCATGGTAAGGAGAATATACGATTGGCGGTGGAAGGAGTGAGTTGGCCCACCGGTGATGACGCTGCACTTGAGGGGATACCCGGACGTACGAGCTGAGCCTGCCAACTCGCACGGTGGATAGTGAAGGAACGATGAGATCGCATTGACGATCGGACGCTAAGCGCATTCAACGCCCACGTATGCGAGAGAATGTCGTTTGCATCGGAAGTTGTGAGCGAGCTCCCGAACTAATCACGATGCACTTGACGATACCATCCCCTTCGTCCAAGATCCTCTCGACCCTCTCGACCCAACTCGCTATATCCCACTCTCCCTCTTCCCTGTCCTGTTTCCGATAGAAAAATCAAAATGTCCTCCGATAAGATATCCAAAATCCATGACCACGTCGGCCACCACTCCTATGGACCAGCCATCACCCGCACGCGTCTTCACGCCCTAGATCATGCCGCGTATCCTCCCGTGCCGTACGCCGCCCCCGGTCCCGGACTTGGTGCTCGTCCTCCCATTGCCATTTGCGGCCCTGGTGATGCCCTACCACTCATGCCCATCGATGGTGCAGGTGACGCTCTGCCACCCATACCCATCCCCGGAGCAGGCGACGCTCGCCCGCCCATCCCCATCCCCATCCCTCCCGGTGGCGCCGGCGACGCCCTGCCTCCCATTCCCATGCTCATCGCCATCGCGGGCCCCGGACTTCGTGCGCGCGACCCGCCAATCTGGGTCATCGGGATGGCCTCGCCCTCGAGCGTATGTGGTACCGGCCCGTTGTACGGATCGTAATACCCAGAGCTTGGGTCGTCGTGGTACGGCTGCGCGCCGCCTGCGCCTGTACCGGTGACGACATTGGGATTTAGGTGAGGGAGTGGCGGAACAGCGTATGGATCGTGCGGCACGCCGTAGAGATCGACGGTGGACGCTGCTGCGGAGGGCGCAATGCTGCCTGCACGCGAATCTGGGCGTGCCACGAGGTTCACCTCAGACGACGTATCGAAGCCCGCGCCGCCGGTGCGATGCGTCGGCAGCGCATGTGGACTCTCGCCGTGTGTGCCGAGCTCGGGCCATTTGATCGCTTCGCCTGTTCGGGATCGGTACGTGAGTAATGCAAATTCAGGGTAGATCGTGTTACGCTCAATGATGAACATATGCAGATACGATATCTCCATTGGACTTCCACCCGTAATAGCCTGCAACACCTGCGCTATCGCGGCCTATCGTGCCAATAGGAGATCCGCGAATAGTATGCGAAGAGAAGGCGGCAGCACGGGCCTGAGTGACAGGTAGGCTGCATACAGCATCTGGCACATGCCCGAAGCTGGGCCGCAATCTTCGCCTGATAACCTGGAGAAAACAATGATACGCACCGTCATCGTATTCGTCCAAATATTTCTTACGGCTGAACTTGAAGATCGCAAACGCAACCACACCAATAAGGGCGACACCACCGGCAACAGAGAGACCAACGATGGTGCCAGTGTTGACTGATGAATTGCCATCAGAGCCACCGCCAGAGGTAGCGCTAGTGGATGCCGAGGAAAGTGTCACAGAGACGGCGACAGTGACCACCTCGGTCTGTGTCTGACCTTGTGCGTTTGTAGAAAGAGATGTGGAGGCGATTGAGCTGACGACAACGACCGGGGTCGGGGTCGGAGATGGGGGGCCGGCAGTCTGCGAGGCCTGCTGGCCGTCGCCACCCGTAGGAGTTGCGGTAGCAGAATTCTGCGTCGTCTGCTGTCCGCCAGAGTTATCCGTCTGGGACGACTGAGACGTCTGCTGGCCGCCGCTCGCAGCCTGCGTGGTGGATGCAGTATTTTGTGAATTACCACCGCCGTTGTTTCCGCCTGTTGCCGTCTGCGTCGGGGAGGCATTTGATGTCTTTGTGGTCTGCTGTGATGTGGTCTGCTGGTTGTTGCTACTGGTCGTGGTCTGGCCAGCATTTTCGCTGGATGTAGTCGCTGCGTTGGAAGCTTGGGCGGCCTCGGAGCTAGATGTGGTGGCAGCATTGTTTGCAGAGGTCACGTCGCCTAGGATGTTGCTAACACCATCTCTGCGCGCTATCGACCGGACATCATGGGCAGAGGCGAGGACGAGTACGGAGAGGAACGCGAAGAGAAAAAGACGGACAAGAGACCTCAGCATCAGGCCTGGTGGTATAAGCCCGAGAAAGGCAGGGCTGAGGTCGTCGTGAATAGATCGTTGGAAAACGTCGTTTGTAGAAACAAAAGAGGGACTAGTTGAAGAGCGTAGCGAGCGTTAGGACTGCCAAAACATCGAGCCACACCGCCATCCCGCACGTGTCGCCTGCTGCCACGGCGACTGCGCACACATTGGCTGCGCATCCCATCACCCTTCAGCCCTCGAAATATCTTCCTCATCTCCTATCTTGCTCTTTCTTGAATCTGAGGCGGTAAACAACACGATGATGCAGAACACAATTTTATCAAAAATACACAACGCTTCACGAGTCTGTCTCTGCAATCCGTTCAGCAAACTTTCTGGTCTCGAGGACATTTTGATGCCACATCCGCGAGAAACGGAGGGCTTTAATACCGTTATGCTGTGCTATCCTGGGAAAATTATGTAGGCGTATTGCAACCGGCGTTCTCGCCCCGTTCTCAGCAAGGATATTCAACGCCGATTTCATCTGCGGGCTATATCACAGTCAGTGAGATTGAGTCAGCGCGACGCGAGCCTACGGCATACGGATAGGCTTGGCTTTGGAGTCTTAGACGAACTCAGTGTTTTTGACCGTCCTAGGCATTTTTGAGGGTCCTGTGGGGGCTCCATAACATTATTGAATTGGACGTCTGGTCGGGTCAGTGGTTAATCGCCAATTGGAGGCTCATCTGAGGTTTGTCACTGGATAGATTTACGACAGCGCACTATTTTCACTTTATGAACATGCCGCGATAGAGACTAATCTATACACAGGAGAATAGTTAGAAGACGGTTCTGAGAAAGCAAGCTTAAGGCCAGATGAAAAATTCCAGCGCTCTGTGCCCTGTATAGCAATGTTCTACTGTCCCCAAGCCACGTTCGACAATACGTCATTGTATGTTCGCCCTTTAAACTACTCAGTGCGCTTGTGCTTATTTATATAGCCCGGATCAATTCTTTTAAGGGGCCAGTCGTGTGCCTCATCCAACCAGGAGCCCTTTCGATCTACGGAAACACCGCCAACAGTCTCCGCACACCTCCACAGAACAGAATCAATCATGGATAGACAATAGAAAGTCCACGTTCGCGTACTTTTCCGTACACCTGCTATCGTCCGTTTTTCCATGCATCGAACCCACCTTCCGTACAATCTTGGTGAGTGCACAATGAACTTCGCAGTAGAGTTGGGTGCTCTAGTCGTACTAGAAATGGAGCTCTGGCGATCACATCTTATGGGATTTGAATTTTCAAAACCAGACGTCCTCTTCGCCAAGCGGGATATAATCAGGAGCATTCGGCACACTATCCAGGATTTCCCGAAGTGCATTTATGGGCATTGAGGAACGAAGAGGTTACCTCGGATGCAGCGCGTAAGAAGGTAATTGGAATGTGTCGTATTCCATCGGAACTGACGGTTTCGTGTGGCGTCGCAAAGCGTTGCTAGCTCATCTCGTTTGAACGGTCCCGGAGCGGCCAAAGCCCGTGCTGGCTCCTCGTATTTGCTCTCTTAATACCTCTTGACAGCCTTCTTAGTGACTTCCTCCATGAACTATCGTCGAAATGCAACCTGGATTGGCGCTGAAGCTCTGGTTCGATAGGCGTGGGCTGTTCGTCCGTGTCAGAGCCACTGGCCAATCTGTTGATATATGTATGCGGCGTTCTTCTTGTCACATAGTCGATGGGCTGATGGAATGGTTTGTGAGTTGGTGCGTTTCTATGTCTCTCGTATAGTACGTCCAGGTTATATGACGGATGAATGTCCGATATAAACTTGATTCGCAGAACTCACTAGGCAACGCACCCTTCCGGCCCTCCATGGTTTTCCCAAGCCTTCCTTACGATACCCATTTCCTTGTATAGGAAGCTCTCATAACCCGCATTAACGTTAGATAATGTACGACACGCCATAATTCTTCGCGACTCAAATAATTTCCAGATACTGGGAGGTAGTAAAGTCGTCATTACTCAGCCTATATCGCCTCGCAGCCTTGCCCTTCGCCACCTTCAGTGTTAGTGAGTCACATATTGAAAAGTAGCTCCACGGCATACTAATTTTCGCTACTTCTGGCTCTCTATATTCACGCTAGGTCGATGGGTTTGTTGGTGGCGTCTTGTCCTTGTGCTTTCGAGGTGAGGCGGTTTAACGCTCCTGTTCTCTGGCGACTTTCCCCTTTCTGTGTCACAACCTGTTCATCTTGCGATGGCATGCAGTCCTCATCGCCAACCTGTGTCCTCGCTCGCTTGCGTGGAGATCGCCTCATGCTTGTCGATACTCGTGTAACGGTGGTTCACATAAGTCAGAGACGACCGATTACGCCTATCGCAATATGAGCTGAACTTACCTCGAAGAGCGTTTATCCAATAGTCCGATACAATTCCCCGTACGTGCCTGATCGGCGATGTCTGCATCGCATTGTCATCGAGCAGACTGCCGGGTTTCGAACTGACAGTTCTCAGACTCTTGTGTGTGAGAGGGACTGACCAGGTATAGTGCGCCTTTTCAGTAAAGGAGCCTCCGAGTATGTGGCAAGTCATGATGACCGAGACGGTTGGGCGTCGCAAAATAACATAGTTGAAGGGCCCCGGATTGCATATTCCGAGCCTCTGAGGCCGTTCCAACTTCCAGAACCCGAATGTTGTTGTAACTTAGCATATGTGGGGATCCGATGGGCGTCGGCTTGCGAGTTCAGCCATGCAAACGTTCAAACGTTCAACGTTCAGGCCTAAGGCATGTGGCCACCGTATCGAAACAAATCAAATTGATCAATATCATACTGTGACATGTGAGGGTGTTGTGGCGCTCGAGCCTGTCCTGCTATGACCCGCGTTCTCCTGCGTCCGAGTCTCATTCGAGTCCTGAACGTGATCTTTTTGTAGTAGCGTGTCATCTTGGGAACGAATCGACACGTTTTGGTAGGGTTTTGTCTCTGACATGGCATGGCAGTTGTTCGTGACATACCGTTACAGAACGTGACGTAGTCATCCCACTGATCCCAGGTCTTGTCGCACTTTGCGTAAGTATTGCAGGCCAGAAACGTTGCAGATTTGAGGCCCATTTCGGACGAACTCTTGCGGCAAGATTCATACAGGCAGGCCTTAAAGCAACTCCGATTTACTGAAATCTCCGCTGTTCTTGTGGATAATGTGAGTATTGCTCAGATGATGTTTAATATCAGCAGCAATGAACTGAACTGTTCGGATACCCGATGGTGCCTGTTGTATTGATGTACTTGCCGTGTTTTCTGCCAGAAAGAATCCATGCTGAGGCCGTCAACCGGTAGTGCAGCCCGACCCCGTGTCATAGCAATTAATGTCTTCCAACCCAGTATATATCCTAGGAAAGCCTTTCCACCTCTTCAATTCCTCCGGTATCGAATGCAGAGCACCGGTTCAACGTCTTTGATACGTCCTGATCACATCTTTTCAAATGCCCCTCCCCCTCCATGGCCTCGGACCACAGCAGTGTCGCCCGTAATGAACGAAAATTCGACTGTTTTTTCACAATTGAAATGGAAGGAATCCAGAGGCGATGACAAGACTCTCGCCGGAGTGCTTTCGCATCTCCAGGGAACGCTTCGTTCTGTTCACAATCGAAAGGTGATGTGGCCAGCAGAGGAATCAATTCCATCTGAGTACTTGTTTTATCTGTGGTCTTTTTCGACTACTAAAACATGCTATCCGTTGTTTCGACAGCCCCTCGCCGGATAAATACTTGATGATGCTCTTACAGCCCATAGCAGATCTCTTCAATCAATTACGCTCCCCACTCGTGCTGAAAACACCCATGGAATGCATAAGTGTTGATTTTGGTGACTGTGAGTTCATCTTGCCCTAATTAAGTTTTACGGCTCATGTTCGGCAGCCATATACGGTGCGACTTTCGCCGCGGAAGACTTTAGCCGCTGGGCAACTAGTGCTCCAGTTATCTTGTCGCTGGTCAGACAGATATCCTCGCTCCTGGCGTTTCAATGTCACTGATTTCCATTCCAAATCAGCCCGACGACTTGTTCAATTCCAGGGGTGAAGTGTCTTCACGGGTTCAATCTGCTCTTTCGAAAGCTCTAGAGTCCAAATCGTTAATCCCTTCCATCATTGTGACGAACTTTAAGGACATCGCCGTGTTTTTACCCCCTACTCGAACCCGTCCAGAACACACTTTTGAAAGGGTATTGACGAATCAACCCCATTTGGCTTTGCGAGTCATCTCCACTGCATATCTTTTAAGGGCGCTCCCATCCGGACTCTATATCGACATGCCACATCCTGATATCGAAGTTGATCAGAACCTTATTCTTCCAGAAGGACCACCGAAAGATCCGAACCAGTCTTTGATGTCGGACGAAGAGGTTTTTGCCACACATCACCGCCATTCCGACTTCGATATTGAAACATTGGTACGAGACCGCGCGAGAGCATTGCAATTCTTCCGTTGGCATGAACACGTGCAAAGACAATGCTCCAAACTCGTCGCACATCCCAATGACATACTCAACGCTGTGACGAACGAGGTTGGACAAATCGTTCCAGACGTTCGCCCGATCTATCCCTTCGACTTCTCCGAAATCCCAACAGACACGATTACGCATCTCAAGTCAGTACAGCGCGATTCACCTCTCGTGGCTGCTGGAATTGCCAGATCCTTTGAGGAAAGCAAGTCCTTCATGCTAAAGATTCAGGATGTCGTCGCGGAAGGCTCGGAGCGCGGCATTTGCACCGTTTATCGCTGTCAAATCACCTCCATCGACAGCACACCAGTGTCATCTCCGGCTCTGTGTCTCAAGCTGTTCGACGACCGGTTCCAGCCTTTGCAACGTCCAGACGAAGATGACGAACAACTGGATGAGCGTCTTCCTCGGTGGTTTGATTCACTGGTAATCGCTCAGACATACGCTCTGAACGAAGCTTTCGCTTATGACAAGCTTCGAGTAGTACAAGGGACGGTTGTCCCTTGGTTCTATGGGACACATCAGGTAAGAACTGATCTCCTTGGTGCAATAAGATGCTTCACTTACCCGTCCTCACTAGTTTACGCTGCCTGACGGAACGGTACTGTACGGTCTCCTGATGGAATACATCGAGGGATGGGCGCTTGACTCTGAATTCGCACGGAAATTGAGTGCTGATAGGCAAATCAAAATGGTATGGTTGCCAACTACGTATAAAAGATTGGAGCGGAATATCTCTGAGTCTTCTTCAGATTCAAAGTTGTCGGCACGCAGCCCGTGTCCTGGACCTTGCCGATATCAGCCAACGAGATTGGCACAACGGTCAAATTATCCTCTATACGAACCCAAGAACCAAAGTTAACCACGCCGTTCTGATCGATTTTGCCTCAACGACTCAGACATGGTTGCACGACGAATTGAACTACATCGACAATTACTTCGGTGTTCTATACGTCTTATTGGGTAGACAAGGAGACGTCGGATTGGATCCAGAGCTTGTATGGAAGCACTACGGAGAGCCAGACGATTGGGATCCCGTTGAAGTGTGGCTTCCTACGGATCCGCCCAGGAACCAGGAAAAGAGGCTTGTAAAAGCCAGGGACATGTTTCCATATATCTCTTCTGCTTAACTCGGTAGTCTTGCTGTATAGGTCTGTGGGAGCTTACTCTGCACACGTAAAATTGTCCACATTAATGGCCTTCTTAACCGGGTAATCGAAGGAATTATGGTTCGCATACCGCCTATTTGGCGTGGCATGCCAACTCATCGAAAGTTGCAGACAACAGCGATCGGAGCTGCAGGTCCTCCTAGTCGAGTCAGCATTAACATCCTGCTATGGCCGGGCTGATCAGGGCATGCAGAGGTGGTCATAGATGGAGCAGCTCTCAATCTTGACGACTGATGCAGCGCAACGAAATCTTGGTGGGGAATAGTCTGCTCAATCGGGCCTCGGCATGGCGATACTCGCCCCAACAGCTTTTCAACTATGTATTGCAGCATGGAATAAGCGACTCATAGCATACGGAGCCATTGCATAATAGAGAGACACCGTCTGCGTGTCGTGCGATTTACCGGCTCGAGTGGTCCTCTCAGGGAAACGAAACATATTATACGAGATCTATAGAGTGACACGAGCCTGCTGAGGTTGGTTATGAAGCCCTATGACGAGGCTTGAATCGCCAACGGCCATGTCGTACGGAGAAAAGACAAAAGAAAACGCAAGAGAAATTGTGCATTGAAGATCTGCGAAATGCAGCCGGATGAGACGGAGTATACGAAGGTTGACGCGCCACTCACAAATAGCAAGCAAACGCACAATCACCGTGAAACTGACAGCATGGCTCAGACATCCATTCTCTTCCCTTACTCGTCGTCCTCCCAATCCGACCACATCTCTTCCTCGACATCGTCCATTCCCTCTTCCTCGTTCACGTCCTGTTGAGCATCGCCGGCAGTACTAACAACGTTGTTCGCCATGCTTCGCGGTTCAGCAACAATTTGATCATGCTCAACAAAGTCTTGCAGGTGAGCGCGATCGGTCTCCGGGGCTTGTTCGGTACTGCTGAGGACGTTCAATTCGAACGACATGTTTTCGACGTCCGCTTGTGTCTGGAGTCCATGCTGTGACCGGACGAAAGAGGGCGTTGGGGACTGTTCTCCGCGTGTGGACCGTGCTGCGGCTCGGACGTTGAGGAGAACACGAGAAATCAGGATGGGACCGAGTCTGTAAAACTGTCAGTGTGTCATTGGTAGATAAAACGTAAGAGGATTGCTTCACGAGGCTTGCAGACCGACGATGACATATCCAGCGCTCTGTATCATGTCAGGCAGAGTGATTAGCATCTTTCAGAATATATGGGGTGGGTGGAAAGAACATGAACTCACCAGGTTCACGAATCCCAATATGGTCTGTAATAAGTTCAACAGTAGTAGTGCTCTAAATGTTATGCTTCAGAAATTGTCAAATCCTTTCCGACTCCACTTCTCACGTCATTTGAATCGTACCTATGTAAATGGTGGATGCAAATATTATTTGAGCTCAGAAATCCATTTCACTGTCTGATAGCCGTACCATCTCTCAGCAACAGAGCTGCAAGCGATGGATTTCTCGTAGACAGGACGTCCACGGTGGCTGGTCTGTGGTGAACATATAGCTTGCGCCAGAGAATTGCGAGCGTCATGATGCTGGCAACCATAATACAGACGGCATTGACTATGTTCACTGCGGTGAGATTGTCAACGAAGTGTGGAGGAGAGCATTATTGAATTCAGACTCACATCTATTGAGGGACAATGTATTCAGCACGGGTCTACTGAAGATAGTGGATTACACACTTTATAGCAATATTTTGCGCTGAACTTGAAGGGTAGGACTGAAGGCATATGGCTGTCCTCGCCAATACAATTACAGAATGTAATGTTTGGCCGAAGTCTTCTCATGAATTTGTCGTAAGTCCATCAAGAATATGTCCCAATCAGGAGGCAGCGTACACGAGTAGAAACTGAAACCCGCGTTGAATACCGTTACCAACGTGAAAAGTATAACGGGTCGTCGGTCGCCACCTGTCACGGCGTATACTCGTAATATTGTAACCACTTTGCTACATTTTGAGCTGCGATGATTTGCCATGAAGCATGCCAGCCTACCCTCTGAGATTATCCCTATGAGTGCGAAAACCAGATTGCTTGCCAGGAAGTTCGCCATGCAACTACGACGTAAGAATAATCAGGCGCAAATAAATATGACAACAAGAAACAAATTACCTCTACAATATCAATGAATCGAAGATGTATTCAATCGAGGTGATATCATCAACTTACCATTACTGTATATAAGTTCATGACAGTCCAAACAGAAATGCTAGCATAGACCAGTGCAAGCATGCGTGTCACGGCACGCCGATGACAAAGATAGACAACCAAAATAGAAACCCCTTGGGGGTCTCCTGGCTAAGAGCCGACAGCGACGAGCTGTGGCGATACGATGTGCCCACTGACGAGGCCTAGTAGCTGGTCGCAGAGCAAGACTTACTGGCGAGGCTAGAGGCGCTATCACAACGGTGAGGATGCAAAGATATGTATAGCACACTGAGAGTGTCTGGTAAGACCCCTCTGTGATGGTAGTGGTGGACGAAGGAGAATAAGACTGAGGTCTACTCCTCGTCTCGCTGGTCCTTATATACATGATTGCTATGTTACTGTACAGTACTACCTAAGCGAGTCACACGCTATTCTACTGGTCAGTGCTACAATCGTACGATATGTCCCAATTATCCTGATTGGCTGCCTAATAATAACCCGCGGAGACGGAGCTCCTCTTGAGCACGCAATATGGCATCATGGCGATTGCGACATATGACATCATGCCGAGGAGTTCGGTGTCACGTGACAATGCCGAGAGAGATCCGAGGTCATGTGACTGGATGCCTCGTTATCTTATCTCATTAGATCACGTGACTTCTTGTGCGACAAGAAATGATGAAAAATGATATGCTTCTTAATAGCATTTGTTCCTTTAATGACTTGTCAGGTAAAAACTGTGACATCACCCCCTTTTCAAGGTTCATCGTCCCGATGAGCCAAAGCCTCTGGCGCCTCGTATTGTTCGCTTTGCGAGTGAACTATCTGCCTCCGAAATGATTCCTGGAGCGTAGCGTTCGCATATGAATTGAGCGATCCGATCACCTGTCTTGACTTCGAATGGTTCGCTGGTCGTGTTAACAAGCAGAACCTTGATTTCCCCTGTGTAGTCCGGGTCGACTACCCCTGCTGCGACATCAATTCCTTTGAGAGCCAACCCACTTCGGGGGGCCACTCGAATGTATGTCCATTTTGGGGGGTCGACCGCCAGCCCGGTGCCGACGAGCATTCTGGAATGCGGGGGAATGTTTAAGTCCTGTACGGACTTGACATCCCAGCCGACAGCTTCATGAGATCCCTTGTAGGGGGCTCGGGCGTTTGGGTGAAGGCGGAAGAAAAACATGAACTCATCAGGGTGGTCAGACAGGGCGATTTTGTGCGCTTTGCGCGTTCGCGGCTTAGCTCTTGGAGCATCTGGGTGTGTCTTATGGAATTCCTCTACTTTGTCTTTGACATTCGTGAGGTTTTCCAGTGGTTCCCAAGTGTTATCGCTGTGGTCATAGTCTAACCACTTAACGAGGTACTGGGTTTTGTTATACCTAACTCTCGAATCCAAAATGTCCTCTACGTCGCATTCTTCCTCTCCGTCGATGATGACTGGAGGGTTAAGGGGAGGTATGCGTCCTGGAATTGAGTCTTGATGGAACATGATTAGCTTTGAGGCGTGAAACACAGGGTGTATTTTCATGTCCGCTGGTAATTGCAGTTTGAAGGATACGGTCCTGATCTTTTCGAGGATCTTGAATGGTCCATAGTTTTGAGTCGCAAGCTTCTGGCTTTTGACTTTTACATGGAGATCTTTTCCTCGAATAAGCACTTCGTCTCCTACTTTGAAAGGGACGTCCTGCTTTTTAAGATCGAAATACCATTTCATACGTTCTGCTGCTAATGACAGAGCAGCACGTGCTTGTTCCTGTGCTTGATCGCGGTTATGGAATAAATGTTCCAGGGATGGATGTTGTATCCCTTCCAATACATCGGGTGCCATGCGGGGGTGTCGACCATGCTCTATGAAGAATGGTGATAAACCAGTCGATTCTGAGGCTTGGTTATTGTATGCGAACTCCGCCGTGGGCAATAATGTGGCCCAATCAGTTTGTCGGTAGTTGCAGTACATGCGCAAGTATTGCTCTAGAATCTGATTGACTCGTTCAGTTTGTCCGTCCGTTTCAGGGTGATAAGCTGTAGACATTGTTGATTTAATGTGAAGTTTTTGACAAAACTTTTGGAATAGTTTGGCTGAGAATTGAGTGCCTCGATCAGATATGATCTGCCTAGGAATTCCATGAAGTTTGAACACTTCATTGTAGAAAATCGACGCTACTTGAGATGCTGTCACCGTGTCGTCTACTGCATAATAGTGAGCATGTTTGGTGAATCGGTCGACAACTACCAAAATGGCAGTTTTCTTTTCTCCCCTATGGTCTGGGCTTGGCGGTAGCTGTGTAATCAGGTCACAGGTAACCATTTCCCAAGGCCCTTGTGGTACTGGATTAGGTTGTAGTAGTCCATATGGCTTTTGCTTGCTCGTCTTGTTTCTTTGACAAGCCACACAGCCTTGAACGTACTTCTTGACATCAATGGTAAGCCCTGGCCACCAATAATTTTTGCTGATCAATTCTTGCGTTTTCCAGCGTCCGGCGTGTCTGGTGGTGGAAATGTCGTGATGTAATTTGATCAGCTCATTCCGCAGCGTAGAGTCCTTTGGAACATAGACCTTTCCTCTTCGCAGTAGCAATCCGTGCTCGAAGTTCCACTATTGGAGGTCTTTTCCGAACTCCCGCTTGCCAGTCTTTAGTAGGTGCTGGTAACCTTTGGTCATTTCGTCATCTTGTAGTGCCGATTTCACTCTTTCTAGAAGTTTTGCATCGTCAACTTCGGAGGAATGAGTGACTGAGATCGCATGGATGGCGAAATATTCAGGTCGAAGCAAAGTTTGCCCTGAATTGTCATTGCTCACCCCCTTCTCATGATCTGGCCTCCTGAACAGAGGATCGGCACGCATCATCGTCTTTCCGGGGCGGTGATGGAGAATGAAATTGAAACGTGTAAGGTAAAGTGACCATCGAGCTTGTCGTCTGGTCAGTGTTTGAGCTTGTCGGAAATAGGTAAGATTAAGGTGATCCGACCATATCTCAACTGGGTGTGGGTGTCCTTCGAAGTACTGCCGGTATTCTTCCAAGGCCCGAATGATGGCGAGCATCTCCTTGTCGTAGATCTCGTAATTGCGCTCATGTTCATTGAGCGATTTGGAGTAGTATGCGACAGGATGCCAAAGTTCATCTTCTCCCAACTGTTCAAGGACCGCGTCTGTGGCGAAGTCCGAGGCATCCGTTTCCAATCTAAAGGGACGGACTGCGTTGGGGAGCGCTAGAATTGGGGCGGAAGTGAATGCAGTCTTGAGGGCCTCAAATGCCTTTTGTTGAGGTTCTTCCCATTTCCATGGTGCGTCCTTACGTGTTAATAGAGTCAAGGGTCGGGTCATCGATCCGAAATCCTTGATGAATCGTCGATAGAAATTTGCCAGACCAAGGAATGCTTGTACTTGCTTTACCTTGGTGGGCACCGGCCATTTGAGCATGCCATCGACCTTTTCTGAGTCCATCTGTATTGACCCTTTTGAGATTATGAGTCCGAGAAACTTGACGAAAGTGGTCGCAAAGTGACACTTTTCTGGTTTCACGAACAGGTCATTGTCTCGGAGTCGTTGTAGGACTTCTTTGGTCAGACGGTCGTGTTCCTCCTGGTTATCCGTAAAGATGATGATGTCATCTATATAGACTGCCACCTTTCCAGTGCGAATGAGATCTCCTAAGACGTCGTTCATCATGGCCTGGAAAGTGCTAGGGGCATTACAGAATCCGAAGTACATGACAGTAGGTTCAAATAACCCTCTATGGGTAATGAACGCTGCTTTTTCCTCATCTCCCTTGCGAAGGCGTACATTATTGTACCCCCATCTCAGGTCTAGTGTAGTAAATATACTAGCCCTTGAGAGTCCGTCGTTGATTCGGGGGAGTGGGAATTTGTTTTTCTTGGTGACACTGTTTAATGCCCTGTAGTCTTGGACTAGTCTAAGAGACCCATCCTTCTTTTTAACAAAAAATACAGGAGCGGCGTAAGGGGATTTGGATGGTCGAATGTAGCCTTTGGCTTGTTCGCCGTCAATCCATTCATCGAGTGAATTCTTTTCTCGTAAAGACATTGGGTATACTTTTGCCGGTCTCGGGGTTGCCGCGTCTGGGACAAGATCAATTGCGTGATCGTAGGGCTTACGCGTCGGCATTCTTTCTGAGCTCTTCTTCGAAAACACATCTCCGAATTGATGAAATTCTGGAGGGACGAATTTGGACCAATATTCTTTGTCCTGTGTCTCTTCTGCCGGCTGTTCTACCAAGTGCTCCTTTACCTTCTTGCTTATGCCTAGGATGTCGTGCACCATGTTACGAAGATCCTGGTCTTGCAAGTCTATCCAGTTAATGAAGCTATCTTCTTGATCCCACCCGTCATCCATGTGTACGTCAGGAAGAATCGCCTCATCCTCGAGTCGAGGTTGCGATAGAAGGTTGACTTCTTCTTCACATACTTTGACTCGTTGATTTCTCGTGTGTCTGCACCTTGAGAACGTGACCTCTCTGTGTTCCCAGTCAACTCGGGGGTTGTGTTCTTGTAGAAATTTCATGCCAAGGATCATTGACATGCGTCCAAGGTTTGTGACGAGCAAACTCTCAGTTGATCGGTGCCCCCCGATTAAGATGCTTGTGACTACACGATGAGTAATTGCGCCACCCTTGTTAGGGCTGGCGTCTGCGTTGAGGGTTCGAATTTCATGATTTAGAGGTATCATCTTAAACCCGTGCTTCTCAGCGAATCTTTGGTCGATATAGCAAGAGAATGCTCCAGAATCCAATAGTGCCGTTGTCTGGATCTCCCGTGATACGAATCTTATCGGCAATTCGATCGAATGTTTAGAAAAACCTGCGGATGCAATATATAGATGATCGCTAGGTACATTCGTTCTCACGGTACTAATACAATTGTCCTAAAGTGTGACACCAGACTCGTCTACACTTCGTAATGAAAATCCTCTGAGAATTCGTCTATCTCGACGATTCTCGCATTGGTGTCCTTGACCGTGGATTCCGATGCCATAGATGCTGTGTCCGTACCCTTTTTGCCTTTTCCCTTGCTGGACGGTGGTGTAGTCGAGGTTGTGCTCATCCCGCGAAGTGCAGCAATTGCTTGTTCCAGTGCTGCAATTTGAGCTGATGAGCCCGCGCTACTTTCTTCTTCCACCTGTCGCACATTTGTCGCCTTGCCCTTCCCTTTTCCTTGCCCTTGCTTTGGGGCGGCTCATGTCTGAAACCGCTTGCCCTTGTATTCAGGCCTGGGGGAGGGACACCGCTTTCCTCGTTCATAGGCGTGCTTTCTGCAAAACAAGCATAGCTTGTTTGCCAGCCACCTGTCTTGTTCCGGGGAAAGTTCGTGTGTGATTCGTGCGCTGGTGTCCATTGCGTTAGGGTCCTTAGGAGCGGTCGTCCTGGTTCCAGTGGTTTGTCCGGTAGACTTGTTGCCCGTCATCTGCTGGAGATGCTTGATTTCAATCTCTAGGCAGAATTCCAGGTAGTCCATCCAAGTGGTTGGGATCTTGGAGGGATCTAAAGTCTCCATTACCGACATGACCGTCTGAATATGGGTCGACCGTTGTTCCCTGATTTTGACGATTAAGTCTTCGTCGGAGTATCCTGATTCGGGGGCGTATGCCCTGAAATTCTCCGCGAAGGCAATCATTGTCTTGTGGCGGATTGCGCAGTGTGCGTCTAGCAGAGATTGTGCCGTGCGCTTGGGGTCAAGCGTCTTGTATGCCATTTCTAGTTTCCTAGTGTATTCTGCCCATGTACCAACGTCTTGTCCGGAGGCGAGCTTGATTGCGTACTCTTTCATGTATAGAGCAGCTCCGCCTTCCAAGTGCGCGTTGGCTTGCCGAATTTTGTCCTTGTCGTCCGTAAAGTGGTTATAGTCGAGCCAGATGAGCAGATTCGTGAACCACGTTTCGAAATTTTCTGACGACTTTCTCCCTGAGTACTTGGGAGGGTCGGGGAGCTTTATTCGACGGGGTGCTTGACTAGATTGGCCGGCCGGTTGTTGGATACCTGTGGAGGGCGCATTGATGATGGCATTATTGAGTCGAGATTCTAAGCCAACGATGTAGGTAGTGGTCTTTTCCTGAGCCTCCTTCAGGGCGACCATGTTACCGTAAAGGGCGTCCATCTGACCCTTTACTTCATCCTTGTAATCTTCGAAGTCCTTGCGGATTGCTTGGGCTTCAGCTGTCAGACTATTATTGGACTTGATGAGCCGTTCGTTGTCGGCGGAGAGGGTGCCGATTTGGGCTCTTGCAGTCCTTAGCTGGTCTCGCGTTTCCACCGCCATTATCCCGACGTGGATGCGGGCCAGTACTTCCTCTTCTAACGCAGCTACGGTGCGCTCGTGTCGTTCGTCCATTTTCTGCCGTAAGGCCTCATACGAGCTTACGACGTCTCTCATAATGAACGATCGCACCACGTTCATTACCCATTCCTTAACGTCGTTTGGAATGGTGTTTGGTGCAGCGGCATTGGCGGCCTCCTCGATGGTTGCGTAAGGAACTCCCTGCCATTCCCAAGTCTGAGGTGTGGAGAATGCTGGCAGGGTGGTGGGTGATGGGTTTCTGACTACTCCTGACGCCTTGGGTGTGCTGCTGTTGTGTGGTTCTTCAGCAGGGGCAGCTGGTCCTGCTTCCGATGATGTTGAGGGGGCATTACTCCTCCAGGGGTCTGTGGGTTCACTGACAGTGTGTCCTCCTGGGAACGCAACGCCTCCAAGATCGTATTGCGACATTGGTATTGTGGTTGAAGATAGCGGGAATGAGGAGGCGTCCGAAATGATGATTTTACTGGGATGTATTATCTGCTCCCAGTAATTGTGCTAGTTCGATGATCCGGTTCCTTCGTGCCGCGGCTTCTTCAAGCCTTGCAGGGCGAGGGTGTCTTTGTTCTGGAAAGTCTCTGTACCAGTTTATCCAGAAGAGTTCTTCGTCTTCTTGATATAACCGAGCAAGACGTTCCCAGTAACGGTTTTCTATCCACTCGCGAACTGGGTCGATGATTTCAATGTCAGTTTCGATGAGTTGGAAGGGTGTGTATAGGGTGACTCGTCGTTCGATGTCAACCGGATGATGATAGAGTGGGATGGATCGCTCTGATAGTAGGGGTTGATAGATGAAGTAACCCGTGCACACGAGATGGTGGTAATGGTCGGTTATGCGATGTTCGACCACGTAGTTTCTGAATACGAAAGCGATCTGGTATCGGGGCATAAACTACTCGCGATGATACAAAAATATTCTCTGGTCCTAGTAAGGCCAGTAGCATGACTCCTTTTCAAACTTTACTATCTCCTTGCCCACGCGCTCCTGTTCCTTATTGATTCCCTTGAAGGAAATCTTCCCTAATCCTACGCAAAGCTTGATAGCGATGCGCCTATCGACGAATGTGAAGTCGTGCCCGGCTCCGATGTGTTTGTTTATAACGGATAGGTGTCGGAGGATTCGATCTCTGCACTTCAGCTGCTCCTCTGTGAACTTAGCCGCGATGTGTGGCTGTTGCAAGACTTTGTATCGCTGAATAGTAGCGTATACAGTGGGCGCAATATTCTCGGGGAGAGTGCCCTTGGGATTCTCGTGGATCCCACGTGGATGGTAGCTCTTTGAGAGTGCGAAATTGAGTACGTCGATGGCGGGGAATATATCGAAGGGATGTGCGGGGGGAATAGGAATGAGTGGGGTGAGCGCGTCTTTTGGGATGTCCTCGAGCCAGAGGCTAACCTTGCGCTCCTGTTGGCGACGCTCAGCTGCAATGCCTTGTGAGCTAGCTTGTGGGGGCTTTGCTCGAACGAGGTTTCCCTGAGTCAGGCGATGCGTGCAACGCGGATCGCGTTGGTACGGATGGTAGCATCCGTTGAGTGGAACGATACTGTTGTGTACTTGAGGCGCTTTGCCGGTCGGTGCAGCGCTGTTCCTTTTGAAGGAAGGAAGCGGCTTAGGCGGTAGAGACGCGGAGGAGGTGTATGAGGGAAGTGGTGTGAAAAAAGCCCTGCCCTGGGCGGATGTATCTCTGGGCGAAAATGTGCGGCTACCAGTGTTAGACACTTGGTAGGGGCGTAAAAGGTCAGTCTTATTCTAATGTCACGGCACGCCGATGACAAAGATAGACAACCAAAATAGAAACCTCTTGGGGGTCTCCTGGCTAAGAGCCGACAGCGACGAGCTGTGGCGATACGACGTGCCCACTGACGAGGCCTAGTAGCTGGTCGCAGAGCAAGACTTACTGGCGAGGCTAGAGGCGCTATCACAATGGTGAGGATGCAAAGATATGTATAGCACACTGAGAGTGTCTGGTAAGACCCCTCTGTGATGGTAGTGGTGGACGAAGGAGAATAAGACTGAGGTCTACTCCTCGTCTCGCTGGTCCTTATATACATGATTGCTATGTTACTGTACAGTACTACCTAAGCGAGTCACACGCTATTCTACTGGTCAGTGCTACAATCGTACGATATGTCCCAATTATCCTGATTGGCTGCCTAATAATAACCCGCGGAGACGGAGCTCCTCTTGAGCACGCAATATGGCATCATGGCGATTGCGACATATGACATCATGCCGAGGAGTTCGGTGTCACGTGACAATGCCGAGAGAGATCCGAGGTCATGTGACTGGATGCCTCGTTATCTTATCTCATTAGATCACGTGACTTCTTGTGCGACAAGAAATGATGAAAAATGATATGCTTCTTAATAGCATTTGTTCCTTTAATGACTTGTCAGGTAAAAACTGTGACAATGCGATTGGCAAAGAACAAGCATGCAGAGAGTGATCGTTCACCCCAGAACAGCTGAACCTCCTGGCTGAATGTTATGACATGGTCAAAGAATATGAGTGCTGTTTGGACGGAAATCGTCAATGACTCTCAGTCAGTGATAAGCAAGAAATGTCCGACTGGCCTGCGCCGGCGATGGCAGCATAGTTTTCCGTAAAGCTGATAGCACAGTATTCAATGTAATACAGTCCCAACTATGTGAAGAGACGCACACTTCTTCCAATATAGTGATTGCTTCAAATGTGGTGATAGACATGTCTAAGTAGAGAGATCGGACTGTGGATTATGAAGTGATTGACAGCGGCCCTGTTTATAAGCCCGTATTCCATCACGCTATGTTGTCCACTGGTACAAACGTGTTCACCTACAGCTGGGTTCGGCAAAGCAGGTAGTGGCTCACAATGCATGACCCTATCACGCAGACGTCAACGAAAACGGCAACTGAACGAAGGATGCACTTCGGAATGAAGGGATCGTGCACCTTAGATCGTGGATCTTGACCTTGATCCATTGCTGGCTGCCATGACGATCGAACCCGCCACAGCTCACTCCTCACTGAATGAGCGTGGTCAGAGCAAACCCGGTCAAAATCTGATTACTGGCAGGAGACGCGTCTGTGGCGTGGCAGTCACCACATGCTTGAGCGCGTCCGACCAATCACATGTCACACAACAGGGCGCCCAAGGCAACTCTGATCTATGTCAGCTTTTTTTTTTTTTTTAAATACAATTTATATCCCACCCCGAAGGGGCGGTCGGAGGTGTGTAAATACATGTCGTGTAATAACGGAGGACCAGACACATCTGGGGGGCGAAGAAGCTTAACGTACGGACACCAGGTCCCCACGGACGCAACAGAGCAGGCGTATAGTAGAAGGGCACGAAGCCCGGTAAGCTGTGTCATGGACCACGCAAGCGCCGATAACCTAACAAAATGCATATGCCTGACCAAACTCAAAAACCGCGCCGCGGTCAGTCCGTTGACTCGTTAGAAACACTGTTTAAGGAGAATCGAACCCCCAAGATACTCCCACCAAACAGTCCTCGTTCACCGCAGAGGCAAAGTGGCATGCGGGGCACTCATCTAAAGGGCCCCTTGCAGAAATAATGCCCTGCCGGTAGGCGCACGTCGCAATCGCATCAAGGGCACGAGGTTTTATCTCCGTGTTACATCCCAGGCTGCACGCGTGCCACCTCTGGACATCCCAGTGCAAACACAGGTGCTCATGACAAGCTTTCAGCCAAAGGTTGTTTGCCATACCGTGACGCGGTATCAACTTATGCAGGTACACCTCATCTTTCACGAGGACCCACCGATGGAGGATTTAGACCTCTCGAGCCAGGGCAGAGGTTCTCCCCCTGCCCTGCTACAGCTCGGCGATAGCCCCAGGGCGCCACCCCCAGGATCGCTTTCCCGTGCCACGACACCCGGTTCGCATATGCCTATGTAGCGCCAGTAACCCAGCTGCGAACTCCCTTCACCAAGGGGAGACTACACGTAGGCGCGGATCCCCGTAATAAGTGTTCGTGATCTCCGTCTCGCCAGGGACGCTACCGGGCTAGGAGTCACAGCATGACACTGCCCCAGAGTTTGGTTTATCCTGACTAACGTCCCATGCCCAGAGGACACAGGAGGGGGGTGGCCTGTCCTTTCGGTCGGCTTGTTATCACCCAATGCCCCCTCTTATCGACCTCTATCCTTTCGGACCCTTTTGGGTGGCTACTCCGAAGAGTAGTCCTTGAGGAGAGCGCACTCGCCAAAGGCGAGAACTTGCACTGCAGCGCCGGTAGTCCAGCTGCGAACTCCCTTCACCAAGGGGAGACTGCAATGCCGTTCGGCGCTAAACATCTGCACCCCCATAGGTGCCGATGCAAAAGTGACAGGAAGGCGGCCAGCATGCCCAGCCATTAAGTCCCTTCGCCAAGGGGACACCCCCAGTCTGTTCGTTAGCACAATCCAGCAACGATAAGAGAGCGACGCAGCTGCCAGCATGCCCAGCACTACGCTCCTTTGCCAAGGGAGCACCACGCTACCCCCCACCGGCCAAACTGAGCGGCGAGACCCCCCGAAGAAAGTGAAGAGCGCAGGAAAGTGGAGGCAGCCCGAAAGACGATGTGAGATGGCCGCCAGTATGGAATAAGGGGGAGGGAGGGGGAAAACCGACCTGTCCCAAAAGGGAAGGTGGTGGTAAGAGGGAAAGGAGGGCCTGGATCTATGTCGGCTGTGCTCGCGAATACTGTGGGAGGCACTCTCATGGCGATATCCGACGTCAGCAGCGATGAACTGGTCTCCTAGGAAATCCTTTCCATCTGGCTGATCTGTGCTTGTTGGGTGCTCCGACGCTGGTTGGGACGTTGCAATCAGGGATGCTCAGCTTTGGCCTTCTCCTTACTGGCTTCGTCGTGGCATCCAAAACGAGCCCCATACTCACACCCGCGTTACAGATGCAGAGCCCCTGATCATCAAGGGCATTGCCTGCAGCTGCAGGCTATGCTCGCTGTCGATCTGCGGCCTCCCTGCTGTTGCCATGAACAGCGGGACAAACCCAGCCCCACAGCCAACATCTGCGCTTCCTAAATCTGCCTCGTTTCCCTTTCGTTATGTCACGGAAGCTCGTGCGTCAGATGCGTGTATGGATTGACAAGATGCAAATGGCACAAGAATGGGTGATCTACGAGAGGACTGGCCAATTAAGAGGGTCTCAAAAACGTGACGGGACAAGTCATCCTTTGTGAGTTGTCAAACCTGAATCCGAAGGATCACTGGTCATTGAGCTTGACCACCTGCACGTCCATCCTTTTGTAGCGTCCAGATTTCTTTCGTAGCTTCGTTTTATCATGCAACAAGGCACCACATCTAGCTATCCGTGATCGCCATGGGTTGACCTTTCCCTAGCGCCGATTACCTCACCCTGGCCATGGATGACCTCGACGTCACGTTTGCAGTGAGAGGACAGCTCATGAGCTGCCTCGCGCGATGCGGTTGCACTCGAGTTTCGCTCGTGCTATGTTACTTGGGCGGCATGACATATCGTTCTCTAAGACGGTAGTATGACGGACATCAGCGGCTCTGGCCCATTTGAGTCTCGATTCGAACTTAAGCATCAGCGCCGATTTCACGCGGTCATCGTGCAAGACAGCGCCAGAGAAACAGGTCTCCAGCATCAGGATCTTTCTGCCTCGTATACTGTCTTCAGCTGCGATTCGTGTTCGATCTCACCTCACTTGATCACATTTCTGATACCTGCATCGCCTCGCTTCCTCGGTATACTTGCAGTTGCTTTCCAACGTGCCGATGGGAACCTGCACCACAGGCGAACTGTGCAGGGATGATTATCCAGTCACATCGCCACCGTCAGAATACTCTAGTCTCGGTGAAACTTGCATGATCGCGAAGAGCCGGTGAGTTACTTCGTCATGGGGGCATCGGTTGTACAGTTACAGTATCTTTGACGCTCGGGTTGTTCAGTCAATATAACATGCTGTTTAACTCCGATACGTCCTGTGTACGCCACTTCTTCACAACGGACTCAATTGCGTGATGATGCCATGAAGATAGCACATTGCGTCGCGTTTCGATAACAATAAGTATCCCACTGCAAGTCTCGTCTCTCTGGCCTCAGCACAGAGTTATATGCACTGCGTTTGATCCATGCATGCAGGTGTCGCTGTATTGGACAGGCGGCTCGTCGCATACGTAACTGTCAGATAATGGAGAAAGAGAGATATCATTCGCGTGGCGCGCGGGTTCGCCGGCTTGAGGGACGTCCTAAGGGAAACAGAAGACTGCACATGTCATAGCAGGTATTGCCGAAAAGTAATGAAAGACGAAATCAAGTGACAGATAATAGAGCTAGGAGCGCATTAAGTGAGATCTATAGTGCAATACATATCTGTGAAGTCGGGTATAGAGCCCCGTGATGGGGCTTGAACTATCAACAGCCATATCGCGCAGACCACAGGGGAAAATTGCGCGGAGAAAATCTGCGAATGCACCCAGGTGAGACGGAGCGTACGTAGGCTGACATGCCACTCACAAATAGCAAGCAAACGCACAATCGCCGTGAGTCTGACATCACGGCTCGGACACCCATTCTCTCCCCTACTCGTCGTCCTCCCAATCCGACCGCATTTCTTCCTCGACATCGTCAATTCCCTCTTCCTCGTTCACGTCCTGATGATCATGGCCGGTAGTAACAACGTGGTCTGCCATGTTTCGCGGTTCAGCAACAATTTGATCATGTTCAATAGAGTCTTGCGCCGGGCCCAGACCGCGATCGGTCTCTGGGGCTTGTTCGGTGCTGCTGAGGATGTTCAATTCGAACGACATGTTTTCGATGTCGGCTTGGGTCTGGACGCTACGCTTTGACCGGACGAAAGAGGGTGTCTGGGACTGCTCTCCACGTGTGGACCGCACTGCGGCCCGGACATTGAGGACATGAGAGATCAAGACGGGAACGAGTCTGTAAAATCGTTAGTGTCTCGTTGGCAGAGAAAACGTAAGAGGAGTGGTTCACGAGTCATGCAAATATGCGACGATATTTGCAGCAGTCTGCCATATCCGTAGTCATGTGGGGCAGAGTGATCAGCATTTTGCAGAAGATGTGGAATGGACTGAAATAACATGCACTTACGGAGTTCAAGAATCCCAATACGGTATGTAATAAGTTCAACAGTAGCAGTGCTCTAAATAATATGCTTCAGACATCGTCAAATTGTCTGTGGTTCCACTTCTCACATCAGTTGAATTGTGCCTGTGAACATGGTGAATGCAAGTTTTTGTTGAGCTTAGAACTCCGTCGCTGTCGAAGAACCGTACCATCTCTAAGTAGTACTGCTGCAAGCGACGGATGCCTCGTAGACAGGAGGTCAACAGTGGCTAGCTTGTGGTGAACATATAGCTTGCGCCAGAGAATTGTGAGTGTGATCATGCTGGCAGCTATGGCACAGACCGTATTGGCTATTCCCACTGCAGCAGGGTTGTCAAAGTGAGCAATATTTCTTTTGAGTTCAGACTCACATCTGTTGAGAAACGGATTAGCAAGTACGCATTTATTGAGGATATTGGCTTACACATTTGGTAAATATTTCTTGCGCTGAACCTGAAGTGAAGGACTGGACACATACAGCTGTCCCGGCCAATACGACCACAGAATATAATGAGTGGATGAATTCTTCCCATGAATTCGTCCTAGGTCAATCAAGAATATGTCCCGATCAGGAGGAAGCATACCAGCGTAGACACTGGAGACCACGTTAAAGACCGCTATCAACGCAAGGAGCATAGCAGATCGTCGGTCGCCACCTGTCACGGCGTATACTCGTAATATTGTAACCACTGCGCTACTTTTGAGCTGTGATAATTTGTCATGTAGCACGCCAGCCTACCGTTTGAGATTAGTCCTATAAGTATGAGAACCACATTGATCACCACGATGTTTGCCATACAACTATGACATAAGAACAATCAGACTCGAATAATATGACAACAAGGAACATATCACCTCTAGAATATTGATAAGTCCGCGAATATGTAATCGAGGTGGTATCAAACATTGTACCGTTACTGCATAAAAGTTCATAATGGACCAAACAGCATAGACCAGTGCAACCATCCGATTGGCAAAGAATAAGCATGCAGAGAATGTACGCTCGCCCCAGAACAGCTGGACCTCCTGGCTGAATGTTATGCCATGATCAAAGAATATGAGTGCTGTTTGAGCGGAAATAGTCAATTATCGGTCAGTGATGAACGAGAAATGTCCGACTGGCCTGCACCAGCTGAAAAAGTGTAGGTTGCCAAGTTTCTGATGATGCATCATTCAATGCACTACAGTTTCAACCATGTGAAGAGACGCACGCTTCTTCCAATAGAGTGATTCCTTCTGATGTGCTGATAGACATGTCTAAGTAGAGGGACCGGATTGTAGATTGTGAGGTGGGCAGACGTGGGCCAGCTTATAAGCCCATATTCCATCAGTGACATCGCCCGCTGTTGCAGAACTGTCCATCCACAGATGGGCTCCGCAAAGGCAGATGGTGGCTCACAATGCTTGACCCTATCATGCAGGCGTCAACGAAAAACCTAGCTTTTTGATCTGTTGCTGGCTGCCATCAAAACTATACCCTCACAGCCCGCCCGCTTCACTGACGTTGTCAGAACTTTCGTAGAGGTATCCAGTTAAAGTGATACTCTGACCGCACATACAAGTTGTGCAAGGACAGACCGGGGCATACACCTCCTGAAACGGCTTCGCTTGCAATGCGGATCGCGACTAGCACATTCATGGATAGGTCACTTTCGACGTGCCGAGCTTGCTGAGCCAGAAAAGCAGTACAGAGCTCAAGACAAAGGCCGTGACGTCTCGTCAATCATGTTACCGGGAACAAGGGCGGAGACAGACGAACAGACGTGGGACAACGGTGAAATCTCTTAGTGATCAAGATCTGCGATTGAAAGCGGGAAGAACGGATTCTGAAGTACGGTCTGATACTATTGGTCTCACCTCGCATGCGATGAAGTAATATTATTGCTAAGCACCTTGATGCAACACCCATCGAAACAAAAGAACACATTGTCCTATGCGCTTTCCGTGACGATGATTTGACATGTCGTTGCTGTTGCGGTTACCCAGAAGCAGGACTGGAAATGCGGAATGATTGATTTTGGTCCTGGCATCGACGATTCAGTGACAGAATAGATTTTATGGCGGAGACGAGGAGATGACACTCGTGACAAAGATGGCCATAAAACTACAATATGAGGACAATCAGACACGAACAAACACGACAATAGGAAACTTTTTATCTCTACAATATCAACGATCAGAGATATATAAACGTAAATTGTTTTCACACACCGTTGCTTTATAGAGACTCATGACGGGCCAAACGGAAACGATACAATAGCCCAACGCAACAACGGCAAAGAATGGGCTTTCAGAGAATGACCGCTTGCCCGTCTGAATGGGAAGATACGACCGAAGATGCTGGCGACATATACAAATGTATTGCACCTGCTCGGCGTAGGATCTCTAGTGAGTACTGACCATCTGCAATACATCCACGAGCAACTTACCATCTTCGAGAAGACGATCTCGGAGACGAACTAGGAGAGAGAAGTGCCTGTGAAGGCGCATCAACATCCTCCAGGACTGCTGTTTAGTAGAACGGCACATGCTGTACCACGTCGCGAGCAGCGCTATCAGGTCCGATAGCACTCTGCTGATGATGCTTGTGATCATCACTGAGGATCAAAACAGCGAGCTCAGCTCCACGGTAATATCGGATGCAGAAGAACCTGTCGGCATTTACAGAGAGAACGTTGAATTAGTGTAGACATTGGTATGTCGCAGTACGTGCAGACTGAGTTTTGCGCCGGGAAGTTGGGCTGTTCGTACCAAGGGCCCAGCCCAGTCGTCATGCATGACAGAAACACACACATTGATGCAACCGCTGTCGGCCAATACAGTCTTGCTCGTCCTGTAAAGGCTCGGCCATCAGCTCAATCTCGCCTGCATCCACAGCAAAGAAAAGGGACCTGTATCAGGCAAAGGGATCACGCGGATACTGCGTCCTATAATTTCTTAGAAACACGAATAAGTGGGCACATACATTGTGCTCAGGGACCTCCTCAGTCTTTGGATCTTACGCAATGCCGGTGTCATTAAGCAGTCCTACCCATTCGCAACCGGCTAATTTATGATACACGTTTGCTCATAACTTGTTTTTGAACCATGGCAAAGAGTCATGACGGCATGCGGGCGATCTGCAACCTTGATACTGAGCAACGTGTTCCATGTCGAGAACTAGGGAACGAGTAGCCGTAGTATATGAGAAGGCCTACCAATCGGAGGAAATGGGGCCATGGAGTCTGAAGTCTGAACATTTGATGCCTTAGTATTATGTCGCTGCACTAGAGCCGCCCAATGGAGCCGTGGCGCAGAGCAATTGCTTGAAGTGGCGTATTGAGAACAACACCCACACGTAAATGTGGAGCGAGAGCTTCAAGCATCCAGTAGAAGCCGGGGGCACCTGCCGCTCAATCCGGACCAGAGAACCAAAAAAGCCGCTTCAAGTGAAAAAGATGATGATCAGAATGTCTTGGGAGGTTCGTCGACGGTCACGTTTTGATCGCTATAGACGTAATAACACCCATTCGAAGAACGCATGTCCTTCGACGACGATGCGCTTGCTGTTCGTGGCGTTCAGTTCAGGAAAGATTGGCTTGGCAGGACCGTGAAGACTGAATGGCGAATACGAAAAAAGGTCCCGAGAGGACGCGATGGTGATGAGGGTGCATCCGTAGGACAAATTGTGACTTGTTCAAGAAACTGGTGCGAGCGCACAGAACATCGTGAGCGGTCAATAGCGCAGAGATGAACGTCTTGGACGACCTGGCTTCGTGTTGAACGTTGCAACGTTGAGCACCTGGCATGGATCGTGAACGCAAGTTCGTAAGACGCTTCGGCTGGCAGCGAGCGACAGATGGAGAGCGCCATCCATCGTGAGATGATCGACATCGTGTGGCAAGGCCCGCCTGGCCAGCAACATCCACGGCATCGTCTCCCCGTCTGCACCTGCCTTGCGTTCGTCGTGCTCTCCGTCCCCGCCACCGTCTCCTCCGACGTCCAAGAAGCGTCGCAGACGTTCGCCAAGTTCAGGAAAAATGGCGTACCCAGCCTACCAACAGCCCATCCCAGATCGGGTGCAGGCGCGCTTCGCAGCCGACGCTCTTCCCGTCAGTCTTCTTATACGACGACCGACCCCCACTCCCGCATCCTAACCTCTGCCCGCAGACACCCAACAGCCTATCCGGCGCCGACGATCCTTACGCATCCACACCCAGCTTCGCCCATCCCGACTCCGCCACTCCCCTTGCACCCCAGTCCGAGAAGATGCCCGGCCAGTCCCGAGAAGCGTACAGCAACATTGATGACGGAGCCCCGTTCAGCACTGGCAGTCAGTGGCTCGAGAAGCAGCAGAAAGCAGAGCGCAAGTCGCGGTTTATCGTGAGTATCCGTCTATATATACACCCAACAGCGCCCACGCTCGTTACTGCGCGCGCAGCCTCTGCACGCGTACCCGATTCTGACTGATGGGTCTATCCGTCTAATTCAATTTCATTGGCAAACCCGCAGATGATCAGCCTGCTCCTGACGATCGCCGCGTGCATTGTTATTGGCGTCGTCGTGGGCGTCGTCGTCTCTCGGCAGCACCGCCACTCTTCAAGTGCCTCCTCCGTTTCCAAGTCGCAAGGCAACTCCACTGCTGGCTATGCCGTCGGTCCCTATGGCGTAGTCAGGCAGACCAACCCGGACGACCCCAGCACGTTCATCGCCGACCCGAACCTCCACCGCTCGTTCTATGGCCTCGCTTACACACCAGACAAGTCGCAACTCCCGTCATGCGGCAACTCGCTCGGTAAGTGCGCGAGCGTTGCTCTCGTTCAGCAGAATTTTACGAGATTCCAGCTGCCGTGATTGAAGATATCCAGCTTATTTCACAACTGACCTCGGTATGTGGCTGTTACTCCTTTGACTCTTCAGCATTCAACTCGGTCTACTACCACAGCGTGTGCGCCTGTATGGCGCCGACTGCAATCAGTCCGCGCTCGTTGTAAGTCTTTTCTCTTGATCCTTCGTCGCGTGGCCATCCAACCGCATTCCCGCAGCTCGAAGCGATCAAGCAGACCAAAGTCAACATGACCGTCTGGCTCGCAGACTACAACGTTCCGACCAACGCGACCGCATACAGCGAGCAGCGCGACACGATCATCGACGCGCTCAAGACGTACGGCGTGGACCATGTCGGTGGCGTGGCGGTCGGGAACGAGTTCATCCTCGAGTGTGTATCTACTCCCATGGCCATATGCCAACGAGATTGCGCTAACGGTCGGCGTGTACAGCTACCTCGGCGCGAATGACGGCGGCGACGACGCGAATGACGCGGTCGGTGACCAGGGCGCGCAGCTCCTCATTTCAAACATCACGGACATGAAGACGCAGATCCAGAGCCTCGGGTACAGTATCCCGGTCGGCACCTCTGATGCGGGCGCGTACTTCAACACGGAGGTGCTCGAGGCTGTGGACTTTGGCGTACGCATTTCCTGGTCTTCACTCGGGCTGATAATAGAGCACTGACGCCTTGCAGCTGTCTAACGTCCATGCGTGGTTCGCGAACGTGTCCATCGACCAAGCGGCTGGATGGACGTACACCTTCTTCGAGGAGACGAACGTGTACGCGGCGGATCAGCTTGCAAACAGGCCTACCATGGCGATCGGCGAGACGGGCTGGCCTTCGGTGCGTCTTTATTGTCATTTCTTAGTTCTCTGCTGACTTGGTGGGTACGGTCAGAGCTCGGCAGATGTGTCCAACGAAAGTAATGGG
Source organism: Laetiporus sulphureus 93-53 (assembly GCF_001632365.1). Lineage (NCBI taxonomy): Eukaryota > Fungi > Basidiomycota > Agaricomycetes > Polyporales > Laetiporaceae > Laetiporus > Laetiporus sulphureus. The sequence continues at coordinate 233,255 of NW_024468559.1, forward strand.
CCTTCGATCGCGTCGGCGGCAAACCTGGAGGTATGCAGAACGTTGCCATTTAGCCCTTGAGGAGGTATGGAGGCTGATGCTATGTCGTGCAGGAATTCCTCAAGACTTTCGTGTGCGAGTCGAATCAGAACGGCACGGAGTACTTCTACTTCGAGGTGCGTTTCTTCGGATTGAAGCTAGAGAATGCTGACGAGACTTGGTCGACACCTTGCAGTTCGCTGACGAGGATTGGCAGAAGGAGTTGTATGGTGGTGTCGAGGTGCGTTGATGTCCCTGTGCAGGCGCGCCGGCGGTACATGAACTGATGACTGTTGCATTCATAGGGATCATGGGGCCTGTTCTACGATAAGTGAGTCGCTGAGCACGATCCTCTGTGCAACTCGCTGAATTCTAGCTACTATTTTCTTATTAGCCGAACGCTCAAGCCCATTGAGATACCCGACTGTTAGTCTACCTTTTTAACGTCTTAAAAGACACGAACATTTGCGGCCAAATCGTTAGCGCCGCTTCATCGGTCGCCCTCTGGACCGTATCTCAGCTTACAGCAAGCCCGGACTTTATACTCTATATTCTCAGTTACATCTATGTATTGGACGCTTCGAGGCTGGGACCCTCGTACTTCACTCACGAATAAAGAGTACTTTCGTATTCTCCTCCCCTAGTAGTAGTTTTGATACCAGCCTGCCTGTATTGTCACAGACGCGCACTCGCCATCCCGGTTGCGAATTGTACATGGCGGTCCTGCCTCACGAATGTCGTTATGGGAGAGTATCCAGGTTACGTAGCACTGAGGTGTTGCTATGGATGCTATGTAAGCTCCGTGTATGCATATGGAGCACAGGCTGGAAGAGGACATGACGGCGTTCCTTCTTTCTGTGATCGACGGCGTGTGCAGGTTACCTTGGCGCTAATTAACGTTCTTACTTAATTGGAAATTGGATCGATGATCTCACTAGCAGGAGTGAAAGCTTGAGCGACGCTCCAATTCTACATTTGGCAGGTCACTTTCCTTTTTGACTTCTTGATTTTCCTAACGCAGGCGCTACTTCCAAAGATCACAGCTGTCCCTTCACAAGTTAAGGTTCTGTCTGCGTGCGCCCGTGAAGAGTTTTTAATATTTTGGCGGCGTCACACACATATAAGGTGGCCCTCCCGTCTTGGCGGACGGAGTTCACGCTTTCTCCCCTCACAAATCCGTGGTCACGCTCTTATGCTCAGCTTGTGTTGGGCACGCCACTCGACGATACCTGCCGTCTGCTAATTCAGCGAACTACATCTGGAAGTCTCGAAATCATATGCATAACTGTCGCTTTCGACTAATAAACCTACTGTGCCTTCCTAGTAATTCATTATGAAGCTCCAAGAGCCTTGTTTTCAGCTCTCCGCTGACGATCAGAACTCTACCCGTCGTCGATGACTGAGAGCCCCTGACGCGTTGTTTCTGCGACTACGCGGGTGAAGCTTGAAGCTTAGCGGCAGATTTGGATGACGGCGATTCTTGCATTTAACCGGTAGGTCCTTAGCAAAGACCCGAATTCTCGATGGGCGCGAGTTGAGCCTGATCAATTTCAGTCGACAATGATTCAGATGGCAAGCATGCATAGGAGAAGAGGTGTGCGCCTTGCGGGATTTGAGTCTGCGCCCTCGCGATCTCTAGGGCGATAAGATTAGATGGCCGTGCGTCGGCCTGTGCCTATGATTTGTTGATTTGATCGTAACAGGCCCAAATAAGGGCCACAGAGTCTTGGACCCCACTCCAGCTTGAGCTTCACTCCAGGCTCGGGTCTCCGCTACTCTCGATCGTCACGACCCCTCCAACGACTTGCCACTATATCATTATTATCTTAACGACCACTTTGTATGCCCAACTGCTTAGAGGATTTGACCCATGTCCCGCTCGGCCGTCCTGCGCGCCCTTACTATCCTCGCGCTCCTGCACGACTGCGCAGCATACACGGCCATCCCTAGGTGAGTGGATCGCCTCCAGGCCGTGAAAGCTGACGTGACGCGGCGCGAACAGGTGGGGACAAGCCGTGGCTCTCGTAGAGAACGTGCTCTTCGTGCACGGCGGCCGGGCGGACCAGTATAATGAGTATGCCTACTCATCCGCGCCGACAAATAATGACATGCTCGTGCTGTCCCTCACGACTTCGTTCAACCTCTCCGCGCCTCCATGGAGTTACATCAGCGGTTGTGACAACTGCTCTTCGCCTCAAGACCCGTCCGTCGCGTGGCATACCATGTCGCCGCTGAACACTACGTACATGTTCTTATTTGGCGGAGAGCTCGGCTCCGACTCAAACGCCCACCCGGAGGCCGCGGACTCAGCAGTGCTTGTCAGCATCAAGGACGTCTCATCGCCAGTGTGGGATAACGAGGCGACATCGTGGGCTGACGAGCCGCTCCGGCGTATGTACCACTCTGCATGCGCGACGGGCGGTAAAGTCTACATCGTCGGAGGACTGAAGTCAGATGGGTCCGGGGAGGCCTTCTCAACGCACTATGTTTTCAACCCAAGCGTGCCGTCGTTCACCGCGCTGCCGTCTTCTAACGGACCTCCGGCGATCTATGGGCACCAATGTGTGGTTTTATCTGACGGGCGGATGATCGTGTTCGGTGGCTATGACTACTCCAGCGGAGCGTTAGTCGCGTTTGACACTATCTGGGCGCTTGATACCACGGACTCTACCTCGAGCTGGAGCTCGGTCTCCGTGTCGAGTTCAACACTTCCGAACTCTCGGCGCGGTTTTGCGGCGACGCTAGTAGATGGACAGAAAGTCGTGCTGCAGGGCGGTGCGGACGCAGATCTGACGATATCCTACAGCGATGGCTGGGTGCTGGACACGACGCAGAGCCCAATGGTGTGGAGCGAGGTCTCAGCATTATCGGAGATGGGCGCGCGCAGGGATCACTTTGCGGTGGCACTGGGCTCAGAGGTCCTCTTTGGATTCGGTGAGTATCTACTATGTCCGAGGTCAGCATATCGTTTGATGGCAGATAGGATATGAGACGAATGGACCTGCGCCCGTCGCGTTGCAGTACTTTGACTTTTCAAGTAGCGCCTGGATATCAAGCTATACGCCAGCCCCTGCTGTAACAAGTCCCACTACCACTACCTTATCTGGTGATCGTCCCACATATACATATACTGGTACCACTGGCACCGGATCTCCAAGTTCCGGTCAAACAGGCTCAACGTCGGCCGGCACTAGTGCAAGACCTACTTTTACTGCCTCTGGCTCTGGGAGCGCCAGCGGAAGTAGTGCCAGCAGTGGTGGTTCGGGTTCAGGGTCTAGTGGGAGCAGCTCCGGTTCAGGGTCAGGTTCAAGCTCTGCCTCAGGTGCTGGCAGCTCAGCGACCGGCAGCATAATCTCTTCGCACAAATCCTCCGGCATCGTGTTGGGCACAGTCATCGGCGTCGTGGGGCTGATCATAGGCGCGATCGCCGCCGCCTGGTACGTGAAGCGGCAGCGCACGCAGGAGAGCTTCCATGTGCTCTCCGTGACCGACGAAGACCATGCGACCGATGCGCACGGAGATGTCCCGATGGCTGGCAGTCGGGCGAAGGGCGGCCTCCCCGTCGTGCAGAGCGTTAGGAGTACTCTTGGACTGCTCGTCCCCGGGCTCATGTCCGATTCTCAGCACGCACGGCGTGACATGCTAGCCGACGAGGACACGCGGCATTTCGACTCGCCGTGGCACGCGCGGGACGCGAGCGCGGGGCAGTCCTCGTGGAGCTCGCACCCGCGCCGGCCGACGTGGAGCAGCGTGATGCACGAGTCGCTCGCATCGCTGCGCTCGGTGGGGGGCACGGTGCTCGCGTACGCCGCAGTGCGCTCGCGCGAGCCGAGCGGGGGATCGCGATCGGCGAGAAGCTGGTGGGAGAAGGAGCGCATGCACGAGCCGTATGCGGACGACGCGGCGCTGATGGGCGAGGGGGCGGGTGCAGCGCCGCGCAGACCGAAGGGTAGGCGGCAAGCGTCGTATGCGACGACGCGGTCGTCGTACTCGCATTACGAGGACCCGCTTGATGAGTATGAGATTGAAGAGCTTCCGGCCCCAGGAGCGTACGAAGAGCCGTATGATGATGCGGACATCACGGAGCGGAAGGTTCCCTCTCTCAACGACCCCCCGCCGCGTCCGTACTCGTTCATGCGCGCCACGGCCGGCACCGTTGACCTGACACGTTTGTCGCCCGTCTCCGAGCGTCCGTCCGTGCCCACCCTGTCCAGCGCCACAGTATCCTCCGCATCACACAGCACCACGACACCATTCGCGCCCGCGCCTTCCTCCTCCACCCCGAATCCTTCGTACAGCTCGCTCGAGATGGCGCGCTCCCCGCGTGCGCGGCGGTCGTCGATCCTCGACGCAAGTCCGTCGCCGCCGGCCGTGCCGATGCGGCGCTCGAACAGCTGGTGGACGCGCTTCGCGAAGACGCCCCTGCTCGATCGCCACGCAAGTGATGCGAGCAGGGCATCGCGGCCGCTCGAGATCCGCGACCCGAACCCACCGCCGCGGCTCATTGCCATTGAGGAGTCGACAGGGTCCAACCAAGCGCGGGAGGGCGATGCTCCTGTAGAGGGCCAGAAAGGGCCAGAAGACCTGAGTAGAAGAGAGCAACCGTACTCGACTACGCAGCACGGGCGCTCTGCGTCGTCGCTGCAGACGGCGAAGACAGCCAACTCGGACATGATCGACAAGATGGGACGGACGATGGACATTGTGCAGCGGAGTACAACGAGCTTGCATTCAAGCGGGCACAGCGCGGATAGCGAGATTGACGTCGACGTACACTCGCCCTCACTCGCACATGTCGTTTCACATTCGTCGCGTGGGAGCGCAGAGTCGCAGGCGTTGGAGTCGCCGGAACAAATTTCGCCGTTGCGAACATTGGCCTCTATAGCGAGTTTCCCGTCGCCGCCGGCGTCTTCAAAGGTCAGCTCGCCACGGCGGCCGTCAGTGGGACAGGTGGCGGCGCGCGTACAGGCATACGAGCGACGGGTGTCGCAGGATGTGCAGCCTGAGCGGCCGCCACTGTCGGCCTCTCCTAGGAAGGAGCGGGCAAGCGTGTATGGCGTCGCGCCTAAGCCGTCACTCTTTGTCGCCAACCCCGACCACAGAACGAGCCGATCGTCAGGCTCTGCATCTACTCCATGAGGATCGTTGCATTGTAGAAAACTGGACCTGACCCCACTTCCCCATGTTGCATCTGTGGTATATCTTGCAAGTGCGTCGTCCATTAGACCTCCTTGGGGATAAGTTATGCTACGGACGCTTTCTGCCCGTTTTGTTAAATGCGCTATTTACTGCTCACGCTTCACGATGCTCACGAGACACGATGTTTGTCTGCTTCTAACGATGTTTTCACGATTTCACACACGCCTGAGTCTCCGGGCGGAGCTGCCGAATGTTGTACGACTGCTGATGTAGCGTAGGCCAGAAGCACTTGAAATATATTTTGTAGCTAGCAGTACGGAGATCTAGCGGCGGCAGTCGGAGCTAAGCTTATGCACGAGGATGCAGGCAAAAAGGCCCTGCTGACGTCGATGCCTGAAACTCAATTGCAGTGGACTATTCTGAACGAAACTTCCCTCAGTGCGGTGCAATTGATCACGAGCTCGCTCGTGGTGGTAGAGTTCGTGACCGGGGAAGAGGAAGCGCCGACCCCGACGGTTAGAAGACCCTGAGGTGGCTTCGAAGAGGCGCTGCATGCGAGAACGCCGCGATCCACGAATCCTTGCGTCGAAACGCCCCTCCACGTTCGCCGTGCAAGTCAATCTGCCCGCAATCTCGGGCGTAGCGCGCACGCTGCCATCATTGCACGCGCTGGAATGTGCGCCATCACGGACGCGGGCGATAGACGCAGGGCGGTGCGCAGGCGTCCGATCAAGGTCGGGAGGAACAAATTTACTCGGGGTAGAGTGCGCGGGGTCTCTCCCAGTCCTGCATCCTTGCTCGGGCGTGCACTAGACCTGCTGCGGAGTACGAACCTTGGTTGCGTCAGCGTGATGTGGGTGCGCTGATTGGCCGCCACGCATCAGGGAGCAGTGACAGTTTCCTCCGTATCGGAGCGCTCGGGAAGCAGCCCATGAGAGGCGCCCCAAATCAACGCTCGACACGGTCGCGTCAGGTCAGGGGCCTTGGTATTATTGTGCGCGCCTCGTTCCACCCGTCATGGAAGGGCCACAGCCTCGCTCCCGATCTGCGCTCCCCGGAACGCGCACTCGGGGCGCGCGCACTACATCACAACCACATCGCGTATGTATTGCATGATATTTGCGGCCTTTGTAAGACCTGACATGGACAGTTCATCACATCACCTGAGCTCTGCGGTCAGGGACTTCATCAAGGAGTCATGGTGATACACCCCGGATTTGCTGGGGAACAATTGCGCTCGATGGCATGCACAGATGACTTTACGCCGCAGCTTCGATCTCTGCAATGTACTTCTTCGAATCCTCGTCCGTCGCCGCCCGCAGAATCTACGCCATCGCGGCACTTTTTAGTACACGAGGCACGTCCAGCCGAGTAAGGGACCACACGCACCTCGAGCAGCCTCTCGACGTATTTTGTTCGCGACTCCTCCTTGGAAGTGCCCTCGACCGACTTCCACGCATCCCTGCACGAGGCATCAGCACGCTGGACATCGGAGCACGGACGCGGTTCGAGGTGGCGGAGAAGCCCGATGCATCAGGAGGGGGCGGTGCCATATCAGTCTCACCATTTCGCCTTGCCCACGAAATCAAGTAATCCAGGACGCGGAGTGTTGATGTCTCCGATGGTGGCTTTTTCGGTGCATGCAATCAGCAGCTGACATGTCCCGACGCGGAGAGATGCGCACCTTGCTTGTAGTACTTGTAGAACTTCGACGCCGCACGGCGGGCAGGCAAGAGTCAGATGCACGCGTCGTGGACGGATGTCGGGCTAAATGTAGCAAAGGACTCACGTAAAGCTGGTCATCCTGTGTGGGCTTCACGGGCCCATCTTTGGGCAGGCCCTGCACAATCTTGACAGCCTTGTCGAACTTGGCCTCGGAGACAGACATGGTTGGGCAGTGGAGGCCGTGCGGGGGATGGTCAGATCAGAGGTGGAAAAGAGAGAGACAGCTTTGGCTGGGGCATCTAGCATCAGACTCCGTTTTATCTTCCGCTATCGCGTCCTGGGGTCAAGAAGAGTTGGGGTAAGCATTATGAAGGGGGACGATATGGGGAATAAAGACAGACTTCGCGCTATGCTCCGCATGACGAGGCCTATATACTGCGCGCTGAGACGGACGAGCGGTCGACTTTGTGTGAGATTGTGTGCGCAACGGCGGCAAGCCCGCGCTGGCTGGGCAGGTGGCGTCGAGATTGGGTCGCAATCTTCCGCGCTCGATGCGGGGGCTCTTCCTCGCGATCCTCGTGCAACAAGCGCAGGATCGTCAAAATCGCGTACCTTTCTACAGCCGATTGACGACCATCGACCGCATCGCGCGTTCTCGACGCGGCGGGCGGCGCCATCATACTTCAGCCACAAAGCTCATGACCGCAGCACGAAAATTCGTACTCCGCCGAGCTCCGCCTGATCAGCGGTGGCACAGGGTTGGCGACAACCGGACGTGCTGGTCGAGGCGCGTCTCATCTCCAAGCTCTCTGTGCTCGAGCTCGAGCGACAGCTGCTGTTGCCCCCATCGACATCGCCCATCGCATTGACGACGATACCATCGCATCCATCTACCCACGTCATGTCGCGTTCCGCCCCACCGCCCACGCCATCCGAGGTGACGCGCAAGCTGTCCGTGCGCGCGAAGCTACCCCCCAAGGTCTGTATTGCCCATCTATAATTACCCTATATGCCTGTGTGCGCGGGAGCTCAGCTGACTTTTACCTCCCATGCACGTCGACGCTGGATCTGTGCGTACAGAAGTCCGCAGCACCTGGCCCCGTGTCGGGCACCGAGTCGGACTCGGACTCGATGTTCTCGCCGGATGCGCCCAGTGCGTCCGCGAGCGGTGCACTGCTCGGCGCGAGCCCGTCGCCGCACCCACCGTTGTCGTCCATTGCGGAACGCAGGTCGTCCGCGGGCGAGGAGAGCGAGGAGGACGAGGACGAGGAGGGCGGGTGGCGCGCTGCAGACGTCACCGCGAAAGAGCGCGGGTCGCTCAATGAGACCGTGCTCATGAGCGGGTATCTCTGGAAGAAGGGCGAGCGCAGGAAGGTGAGTGTGCCTGGATGCAGTCGATGGCGTGCCTGCTACTGACGCGGTGCATATCGCGCACGATCTGACGTATAGACGTGGAAGAAGCGCTGGTTCGTCCTGCGTCCTGCACACCTCGCGTTCTACAAGACCAACGCGGAGTATAAACTGCTGCGTCTACTCGACCTGACCGACGTGCACTCGTGCACGCCCGTGCTGCTGAAGAAGCATGCGAATACTTTTGGGCTCGTCTCGCCCACGCGCACGTTCTACCTCCAGGCGGAGAATCCTCAGGAAGTGCAGGAATGGGTAAAAGCTATCAGCGACGCACGTATAAATCTTCTAAGTACTTCAACCGAGAACTCGGGCACCGCTCCCGTTCCGATCCCTACCACACATGAGCAGACCAATGGTCCGTCGAGGGCGACGAACGCCGGAAACACCCACGTACCAGCCGCTTCGAGGCTCTCGCAGTCGCCTCATGGGCAACACCTCACCTCTTCTGACTCAGAGGACGGGGAACGGCCCGCTCCTGCTGCTGCCACACACGCTTCTGCTGGCCACGAACCACATCCGGCAAGGCAGTCCGGGACAGCCAAGGACTTGCCCAAGGCGATTCTATCCGGATATCTGATGAAATGCGGTTCGCGAAGACATAATTGGCACAAACGCTGGTTCGTGCTCAACGGGGAGAAGCTCATCTATTCCCGGAGCCACATGGTACGTGCGTTCCATTCTGCGGGCTCAATGGGCGCTCTATTAATACTGCTCTTACGATGCTGTCCGCGATGTCCTTCTCCTGCTTCCTTGCACTGCCCGATACATCACGTCGCATCTCCCAGGACACGAAGACGCACCGCGAAGTGCCTCTTGCGCAGATCCTGGACGCGCTCGAGTACGACCTGCCGCCACACCGCCACACGCCAAGTATGGCCGTGCCAGCGAGCACATCGCCTCCGCAGGGCGGGGTGGGCGCGGACAACGGCGTGGATGGACGCCACACGTTCAAGGTCGTGACGACCAAGCGGACGTTGCTGCTGTGCGCGCCTAGTGAGGAGGAGGAGATCAAGTGGCTGAGTGCAGTGCGGGCGCTCATCGCTCGCCGATCGGGGCAGGGAGTAGTGCCCGGGGACGGTCCCGCTGTTAACCCAGCGAAGACAGCCGGGGCGCCTGCTGGTGCTCCGAACGCGGAGGTTTATGGGCAGAACCACGGACACGGTGGCCATCAGTATCATGCACAGGGTGGAAACACACTGCCTGGACATGGCGCGGCGAGTGGCCACGCAGCGGCGGGAAAGAGACGAGACTCGTTTGCGAGACGACTGAGTCTGAGCGGGGGGAGCATGTTCGCGAGCGCTGGGGCAGCCCCGCAGCATGCGCTGCAGGGGCAGGAAGCGGCATCTGAACGGCAATCTTGATGGGCTGGGGCTCGCTCGGACGCAGTGAGTGTATCTCTGGCGGAGCACAGCTTCTCCGCTTCGAGAGGACGGATCGGGGACGCTCGCTCGAGGAGGGCGATACGATACGATATGATACGATATGATACGACGCGTGGGCATCGCGACATTTTGGTTCCGAGAAACTGAGAAGGTGGACTGTATTGTAGTACTATGACACGACCTCTAATGGGATAGCAGTTACGGGAGGAATTTGTCGTGGAGCGCAGTGGCTCGGCATCAGCAACGGTGGGGCGAGTTCTAGCCACGCGCATTGACAGGATATGAAACGAGGCGATCCTTGTCTTGCTCGAGGGGGACAGGTGTTCCCAGCAGTCGGTGTCCTATAACTGCTTAGCGGGACACGCGTGGACTGGAGTTCGTCGGAAGGAGGCCGCTCGAAGATGATGGACTTATGCATAGTGTGGTTGCAAGGAGCGAGGTGTCCGAGTATCAATTACCTAAGCGCCGGCTTCTCTTCCCTCCGATGCGCGTATGACATCTTCCATCCGGAGCTACATCAGCAAACGGTGCACAGCTGACTCGGTCGCTGAACACGAAGGTGGTCTCGCGACACGGTGCTGTCGTGCGGAATGAAGGTTGTACGGCGACTCCTGCGAGCAACGTGGCGGAGGTTTTCGCACAAGCGCTGTGGCACAGGACTGTGGTATGTTACTTCCCAGCAAGGCGGGCAATTGACCGCGCGCGGTCTAGGCTAGACCTGTCGCGACCGAGGCGGGTGCCTTGGGAATCGCATGATATCCACTCCGATCTCAGCGGCGATATACTTATCGGGCTATCTCATGACCGCCCGTCCCAGTCCCACGAGGTCTGCCCCACCCGTCGCGGTCTGCTTTTCCTATCTCCAGCGAGCACCCTGCGATAGCGCACCGCGCAGCTTACTCGGTCTCGCGTGTCGCCCCTCTCGTTGGTGCCCCTCAGTGGTCAGCGCCCGTGTGCGGTGGCCAGGCAGAAGAGTCAGCGACAACACGCGAACGGGCGCCGGGCACGGGAAGAGAGTCTGGGAGACTGGGATCAGAAAAAATGAGGGTCCGCTAGCGAGCCGGCCGAGCAGGGGCGTCTAGCCGAGGGTTTGACCAAGCAGGACCCCGCCGGCGCTTAGGAAGAGAGCGGTGGCCGGGGGTGGGCGGCAAGGTTCAGTCGATGGAAAAGGGAAGCCCTCGTCCACCTCCGTCCTCCTTCGCACGTCTCCCCAGCGCCCAGGACTACATATACCTGTCCCATCCCAAGTAACCGCCCCCTCGTCCTCCGCCGGCTGCGTCTTCTGCCCCTCCTCCCCCGCCTACACTCAAGCCGACGCCGACAATGCCCGACGCGCCCTCCTCTCCTAGAAAGGTGGTCTCCTCCACCTCCAACGCCGCAAGGTCCAAGAAAACCGGAGCGCCCAAGCCGAAAGGCGCCGTCCGCGCTAAGTCGGGATGCTACACCTGTCGGATCCGCAGAAAGGTTCGTCGTCTGTCTAGCGCGTCGCTCGACGCGCCACTCGTCATCCAGTTGCTCATCGTCACTTTTTTTTCGCGTTTTTTTCTTGTCTGGTGTGGCGCTCCCTTTGTGCGAGCAGAAGTGCGACGAGCAGCCCAACGCTGAAGGATCCTGCCAGACGTGTGTCAGACTGCGTCTGCAATGCCTTGGTTTTGGCGCGAAGCGGCCAGACTGGATGAGGGTGAGTCGTCGTCGTCGTCGTCGTCAACGATGACGGCGACGCCACACCGATAGGGGTCAGTGCGCTAATTTCATTACAGGAAAACAATAGCGTAACTGAATTGCGGGAGAAGATCAAGACGTTCCTTGCCTCACAAGGCATGATCAAAGGCCATTCTGGCTCAGGACCCCGTGCGACAGACCAGGACCCGCAGATGCTGATCCTGGTCGAGAACATGCGCTCGTCCCCCTCCAGCCCTCCTACCCCGACACTGTCTGCGAGCTCGAGCGAGACGCACAGACCGCACGGCGGGTTGACTACGTCTTTCGTTCGCGACGGTTCTCACTACAATTCGACGACTGCGCAGGCCATGCAGCACGAGCCTTACACTGCCAGTATGTATCTTGAATTTTTTTTGTTCCATAAACAATATTGAATCCTTATAGGCTGGCAACCGACGCTCCCGGATTTGGGTTCGCATCACCATGATCCGTCGTTGGGTCGCAACACGAATGTGCTGCCGACCGTGAACGACATGCTCTATCCCCCGCAACCCTCTAATATGTTACCATCCTCTACTAGTCTAGTGCCCATTTCCTCCCCTTCGTCCTGTAAGACTCAGTACCGTTATTAGTTGTATTATGAACTGTAGCAATTAATGCCCTCGTTTGTTGGCAGGGCTCATGGCGGGCGGCCCTTCACCATCTTCTGCGTATCCCTCGTCTGCTGCGCAATCGGTATATCTTGGTCCTGGTGCGGGAGCGACAAGTTCATTCTCTTCGACTTATCATTTCAATGTGAACTACATTGACGACGAACACGAGCTGCCGCCTCCGACAGGTCCAAGGATCCCCCCGATGATGAGTGGCAACCTCTATGAAGTGAACACCATCCCGGACGACCAGCGTGATCTGTTGACCCATTATCTGTACAATGTGCTGCCCATCCAGTACTTGCTCGCCGACTCGTCTATCAAAAGCTTTATGCTCCGGCTGCTCCAGCATAGTGCGCCCGCGCGTGATGCTGCGTGCGTACTCTCTGCCTTCCACATGCACAGCGCCCGCTTCCCGCTGCGAACGCACTCGGCAGATATGGACGCGATCTACCAGAGGATTGAACGTTCCTTGTCATCAAAACACTCGTACTCGGAGGGGGACGCCATGGCCGGCCTGCACATCGTCTCTGCTTTCCTGTTCAGAGGCGGCCGCGGGCAGTGGGCCGCATACCTGAACATCGCGAGTCAATACGTGGACTCGATGCTCAACAGTCCGAACTTCTACGGGCCCGAGGACGTGCTGAAGAAATGCTCGGACAGCACGCGGTTCATCATCAAAACGACGATGTGGTTCGACGTGCTCGCGTCGGTGACGACGCTGCAGGTGCCGCGCTTCCTGGAGACGTACCGCCTCCTGTTCGGGCGCACGACGGCGTACATCGACGACCCAGTGTCGACCTCGCCCGAGGTCTCGATGCTGCCCGTGATGGGCTGCGAGAACCAGATCGTGCTCGCGCTCGCGGAGATCTCGAACCTCGCGCACTGGAAGGAGAGCCAGAGGCGGCGTGGGAGCCTCAGCGTGCCGCAGCTCGTCGAGCGCGGGCTCGAGATCGACAGCAAGTACCTCGCGACTGCTCCCGGGGCGTATGGGCCCCGCGGGTTCGACCCGACGACGACGGACCCAGAGGTCGCGGCGCGCCGTCGGCTGACGAACGACATCTTCCGCGCGTCCGCGCGCGTGTACCTGCATACCGTGCTCTCGGGCGATCACCCTGCGTGTCCGGAGATCTTGACGAGCGTGGCGGAGACGATCGAGTGTCTGCGGCGCGTGCCGCAGGACAATCCGACGATGTCGCGTTCGGTGCTGCGCAGCGTGGTGTTTAGCATCTGCATCGCGGGCTGCCTGACGGACGATCATCGTCATCGGATGTTCCTCACGCAGCTGCTCGAGTCGCAGCAGTCGAGGCAGAGCGATAACGTCGGGAACATCTCCGAGGTAAGGGCGCTCATGGAGAAGGTGTGGTTGCGCCGCGATAGCACCCAAGGCCAGCCGGTCAACTGGCGCGATGTCATGCGCGAGGAGTCGCAGAACGACCTTTTGCTGCTTGTATAGAATCTTTTCTTCTTCTTTATTCTCGCTCTCTTCTTGCTTTCTTCGCTGTTGCTATGCACTCTATCCTCCACTCTCGCTTTCAGGCCATCCACTTTCTCTCAAGCGCGACGCACGTGTACAGGGATTCTTCGCTCCCGCGCTCCCATTGGTCGTGTACGTCTTTCTTCCTTGCCGTTTCGTCGGATCTCGGGCTTGTAAGTTTCCCATGTTTCCATTCCGCTCAAGCTGTCGTCTAATAAAACTCATCTCGTACGTGCTTTTGGTTACATCTATCACTTCGGTAGCCCAATGTATTAATGGTTGTTCTAAGCTGCGAGCGGCGCGGCGCGCGTTCGCAGGGATCTCCATAGGGCACAATCGAAATCAGTAGATCATGGAATTCTGCCGATGACTGCGCGCCACGCGCCGTGCTCTGAGCACATGCAGTAGAACCCCGCGACGAAACGCACTGATTCGTGCGCAGCGGGCGAGCGGGAGAATCGCCGCTTCGCTGAGCTGGAAGACGACTTTGCGTACGTGCTCCGCGCTAGGGGGAAGGGGCGTGAGGCTGATGGACGTTATCTGGCAGAGCTGCGATAGGCGGCAGCTGCGAAGGCCGCATTAGGAGAGCGTGTTGTGGTCATGCGTCGAGTGCTGCGAATGGCGATAGGCCGGGATGCAGGGCTTCCCTGCAGTGCAACGCTAGGTCAATTAGAGTGCCTTCTTACAGGTGCCGCGCCCCAAGGTTCGTCGTGCTCCTTCCTTGGCGCCACGAACTCATGCTCATCATTGCAGGGCACTGCCAGAACTTGCGTCTTCCGACCACATACCGGCCTCTAGAAGACGAGTGAAGCCACCGCTGGCTCTTGCAGCGAGGCTAATGTGTGGGCGCTTCGTTCGCATCTCCTCATAAGCAAGGCCTAGATCGCCGAGTGTGACCGTACCCGAGGATAGCGACTCGCGAAGCGCCGGGCTGTTCGGCGTGTATGCTTCCCCATGCGGTCATGCCGCGCCCTGCCGCAGGACGGTGTAAATGATGGCTGTGTATACGATCGCACCGGGGGTCACAAGACAAACGTCAAGACTCACAATTGCGCGCGGCGTGTGGGCGCTAGAATGGCCTGCATGTATATACGTCTTCCACTTCTACGCGGGTCGAGACCGGTGCGCTACTCCCTCCGCGTATGCGCACTGACTCGATGCTGTGGGACAGCACGTACAAGGGTTGCCTCGAGGCTCGGTGTCGTTTGAATACAGCAGGCCGGGAGCCATCGCATCGGTAGGTCCCTGACAAGTACTAGTACACTCAATGACACCTGTACATATTCATATGCGGATGGAATGCACATATGTCGTCCTTTTCGCCGAGCCCGCGACGATGGCACGTTCGTGATTGCGCAGACGGCCGCCTGTTTCCTGGAGACTTGCTGCATATAGCTGACGCGATCAAGTTTGCTGACGTTGGCCCTGATGGTTCCATCACGCTTTGAAGCTCATCAGTCGACATGCCACCCGCTGAGCCGCTCAATCAGACAAATGTCCTGAGATCGAGGCGATATTTGTCGCGGCCGCCGCAGTATGTACGTACATGTATCGGTGGCGGCCGCTAGCATTACTGTCGGTGTAGAAAATATGGTATGGTACCAGGGTGGTTCAATGAGACAGTCAATATGTTCCTAGAACGGCATGTCAACGAGACGTTACCGCAACAAACGAGCCTTAGCGTGGTGTACTAGGCTGTGGGCGGCAGCTGACAGATATACCCGAGCATAGTGGTTTTGAACTTAGTACATAGAAACTCGAGTCATCGGCAACGCACACATTGATCGGTGATAGTGCCCTTACTTTGTTTTTCCTCCCGCCCGAGATCATCTTCCTGGGCCGCATCTCCGCTCCCTGGGATCAATGAGGTCACTTTGGATCCACTCGAAGGAAGCCTTCCTGGGCAGAGGAAGGTCATGGTGCCCCGTGCGGGATCACAGGCCCCTCACCTGCCCATTGCGCCATTGTGCCGCCGCCGCCCATATGCGCTTCGTGGTGCGCCCGCGATGCGTGGAACGTTCCTATCGCACGAGTGCGCGGCGATCGAAGGGGCTGCAGGCGTATAACAGACAGAGGCGTGCCAGCCTTGTTGGCTCTCTCCTCTACCTGCTTGGGCTGGTTCCGTCACTATGGCACTGCGAAACGCCGCGTCGGCAGCGAGCCCGTCCTACCCAGACGACCACCCTATCACAAGCGCTGCACAACCTGGCAGCGTGTTCAGTCGACACCGCTCTGCGTCTGCTCTCCGCATTCACGTGCACCACAGCGTCGCAGAATCGATTCGAGTCAGCACCATCGGTCCCCTGCTATTCTGGAAGTCGCGGCGCGTAGGTGTACGCGGAAAGCGGTGCTGTTAGGGACTCACGAGCACGACCTCGAGGCCCGGAATCACAGAGATAGCTGTCCGCAAACGCTCGCGCGCGGGTGGGACAATGGGCTAGCCAGCACTTGATCAATTCAACATCCGCGAGTTTCAGGTGGCCATAGGCACCGGAAGGTTCAATGGAAATTAGCAGGGTTATTGTGCAGCTCGCTTGGAGGCGGTGATCCGCCGCTGCTATCGCGCACGCCGGTGACCGGAGCGTGCTCGCTTGGAGAGCGGGGGCGCCAGTCGTCCGATGGCACGGAGTTAGGGAGGGCATGCGTCGTTGGCGGAGAGTTTGCAGCGAAGGTACGTGTTATGTCGTGGTGCGCATAGAAACGGTCGCACGCGATCTTCATAATCGCATTGATGTGATCTACTCGCCGAATTGGTGGCGGGGATAGCTCCCCCATATGGCAGGTGGGATATTATTTGCGGCCCTGCCGCGGATTATTCGGTGGCTTATGTGAGCGGAGATTCATCTGTGTGAGGCGGAGAGGGAAGCGGTGCCTGGCTGGGTGATTTCACAGGTCATGTCGAGGAAGCCTAGCGTCCGCGAGAAGAGACAGTCAGAAGCCGGAACTTTCGAATTCGAATCGCAGAGGGGAAAGCAGTGCAATTGACGCTACTTCCGACGGCTGCAGAGGGTAAAATGTTGCGGGCTCCGCGACGAGGACGGGGATTTGAACGCTGTGCGCTTACGGCGGTGCACCCGACGAAAGAGGAATGGCTGCTCCCACGGACCACTTGCTCGCTGCAGCCCCCTCCTCTGCAGATCACGCAGAAGCGCACAGCTCAGCGGGTTCCGACTGAAACATATGGTCTCATGATGGCCTGCAGCCTCGCTCTCATCCTCCGAGGCGGAGAACCCCTGGTGGCGACAACTTCTTCTCCCCCTCCGCACCTCGGTATCTTCGATTTAGACTAGAAGTACCACCGAACCTCCGTGTCTTATTCCAGTCGTAATTGCCGACCCTCCCCCAACACCCACCGCCTCCGCCAGCCATCCTCCTCCGTCCGACGCATCATCATACATCCAGTGTCGCGCCTCGCCCCGTCGCGATCTACTTAATCTGCCACGCCCCGCACCACAAGCCGTGCCATGGCTGACAACTCCCAAAGCTCGCCTGGCGGTGGCGGCCACAGCCCGTCTCCTGAAAATTATCCCGACGTGTCCTCCAGCAACGCTTCGCCCATCTCGGTCACCTCCGCGCTCTCCATGTCGCACGCGCCACCCGAGGGCGCGCCCTCCGGACAGTCAGCAGCAGCTGCCGAGACCCAGACCCCGATGCGCTCGGGGGCTGATGTGACGCGCTCCTCGTCGGGCGCCGGCGCCAGTAAAGGTGGTTGTTGGTCAGTCCCGTCATGATCTATTCTTCGCAACGTTGCCCCGCTGACACACGCCTGTCTGCAGGACGTGTCGGCTCCGCCGAAAGGTAAGCACCAATGTATATTCCACCCGCTTTGTTCAGCCACTCATTGTGCTTGTGCACATTGCTAGAGATGCGACGAAGAGCAAGAAGTGGAGGGCGGCCCGTGCAAGATGTGTCGCCGTCTCGGCCTCAAATGTCTAGGATGGGGCGCGAGGCGTCCTGACTGGATGCGAGTACGTGCCTGATCACCTTCCTGACGTCTTCCAGTCATCCACTTGTACTGATGCCCCTCGCAGGATAAAGAGAAGGTAGCCAGATATAGAGCCGAGATCAAAGAGTTCTTGACACGGCAGGGCAAGATCCGCGGACAACCGCGCACCGCATATATGCAAAGAGACTCGCCGTATAATGCACCGACCACCACGCTCTCGGGGCCGTCCTCTGTCGGGCGGTATTCGCCCCTCCAGAATCCACGTCACACGCGGAGCCTTCCCCCCTCGCGGAACCAACTACATACTCCAGGTGGCGCACCCTCCATGGCAGGTATGCACTCCCTTTCTGTGTCTCGTGAGCATAATCGCTTATTGGTGAGAGTAGCGGTAGGATCTATGAGCCACGGAGTACACTACACCCAGCCGATGAGCCCCGTTCACCCCATGCAGGAGTCGTTTCCGACGATGCCGTTCTTTCCGTATCCCTTGTCACCTACCATACCCGTTCCCAGTAATGAAGAGCCATACACACCATATATTCCTCCAGCCACATCGGGCGTGCACGCCAGCAACACACCAACGCTATCCATGACACCGCTCATGCAGCCCAACGTAACATCGCCCGATCTCACCGTATACTACTTCCAGTACGTCCGGCAGCTGCAGTTCGTCTTTGCGGACGACTCTCTCACGAAAACCCTGTACTCGGTGAGCCATCTCCGCGAAGCATCCCGCTTCGCGTGACACGTCTCCCCGATCTCGCAGATCCTGATCACTTCACGCAGATCGTGCTCGATGATCCAGACGGTCCCGTCGCGAACGCGATCTGTGCATTATCTAGTCTACATTACACCTGCGCGCACTCGGCGCGCCAACTACATTCTCCAAATCTGACGCCCGAGCAAACCATGGCGGAGCAGTACTACGACCACGCGCGCCAGCTCCTGCATCACCAGGGACAATACTCGGACACGGACGCGGTCGCCGCCGTGCAGCTTGCAAGCTTCCGCCTCTTCGCGGGCAGGTCGTGCGCCGAGGAGCTCGAGATCGCCTGCGAGTGGCTCGTGCAGACGCGCATATCGGAGGAGCAGAACCCCAAGCTGACGCTGATGAACATGGACCCCAGAGCAAAGTTCGCGGCCAAGGCGACCATGGTGAGTTCTCGCGCGCGCTTTGCCTCGCTTCGTTACGTTAAAACAGCCCTTCTGACGTAAACTCTGGCAGTGGCTCGATGTTCTCGTGAGCATCACGCTCATGCAGCCACCACGCTTCTTCTCGCTCTATCGGCGGCTGTTCGGCGACGGTGGCGCGGGCTTCTGGGCGGGCGCGCACAATGCGGACTCGCGTATGGACGCGCTTACGGGATGCCCGGACGAGGCGATGCTCGCCCTTGCCGAGATCTCCGCGCTTGCGTATTGGAAGGAGGCGGAGCTGCGGGAGGGGAAGCTGAGCGTGCGCGAGCTCGTGCAGCGCGGCGAGCACATCGAGGCGCAGCTCCGACAACGGTCGTCTGCGCACCATGCGGGCGAAGGCGCGATCGCACCGCTGGAGGGCAACCTCGCGATGAACTTTCGCCCGCCGATGGCGGGCTTGCACGCGGAGGGCAGTGCGTCGACGTCGGCTTCGGCGTCGTCAGTGGGCATGGGCCAACATGTCACAGCTGACTCACGGGAGGAGGCGCGGCGCGTGCTCGTCGCGGACATCTTCCGAGAGACAGCTGCGCTGTACCTCCACACCGTGCTGAACAACGCTTTGCCGGGTACGTACGCACCGTTCCTTCGCCTGAGTACGAGTCCTAACTGGGGTCAATGTAGGTGTGCTCGAGATCCGCGGATCGGTCGAAAAGATCATGATGCTGCTGAACCAGCTGACACCGTCGGAGTTTGACCGGGCGTTGATGCTCCCGCTGTATCTCGTTGGATGCTTGTCAGGTGATCTCGCGGTGCATGGCATGGTGGCGAGGCGGCTGCAGATGCTGAGCGATGCGTTTGGGTACCATGCGAGGATGTTGGGGCTGATGGAGTCCATGTGGCATAACCGGAACACGATAGGTGGGCCACAGAGTGCGAGGACGGCGGTGCCGTGGTGCGAGACTTTGAAATGGGCAGGCTTGCTTCTGCTGTGAGCTCTGCGTCCTCAGGGAGTACGTACGATTACACGGTCTTGCACTAATCTTGGATATGTTTTGCGGTGGCGTCACTGACTGCCGTGTAATGCTTGGTTTACCTTGATATAGCCTTGTCGGTGTTTCTTTTAGATCTAGGTTACTGTATTCTTGTATAAGTCGCTGAACATGCGGATGGGCATTCATTATTGATAGATCGCAACTCACCTTGAATGTTGTACACGGTCGTGCGCGCACGTGATATGCGCCAGTCTGTCATCTGTCAGATACGAGGTGGGTCATCCAGATACCAAGGCTCTAGATGGGGATCGTCGCAGGCAGAGCAAGCCAAGAGCGTGCAGAACAAGTGCGCCCTGAGATGCGAGAGGACCAGCAGAAATTCCAGGATAGCCATGCACAGCCCGTAGTATTCGACGTAGGGCTACCTGCCTTGAAGATAATTTCTTACCTGGGCAGCGTTTCGCGCTAGGATGCCGTGGATAGGAGCCTTGACGGGGAGGCCGTGGCCGATGGCCGGGGATCAGGAGGACAGAGAGAGATTAGGTGGCGAGGGAGGGGGAGCGAGGGAAACATTGCACTGCGGCCTATATAGCTATTTCCCGATCAACCGGCATATAGCAACGACCAATCAGGCGGAGCGCACTGTGATCCCGGCTACGATCGGGTAACTAGCCTTACCGGGCGCCCACCGCGCATCGCTCCTTGCTTTGGTCCGTCGTCTGCAAGGGCACTGCAGCGCCCAAAGCTTGCCGGCTCTTTCTTGTTTACTCGCTTGCAGGCTACGTCTGGGACTTGAAACGCTTTCTCCGCCTGTCAATGCGATGGTCGCGTGTGTACGAGAAGTGTCTGCGCCGCGTCTGGGCGTGCGGCTGTGCGCTCGGGCGTGCTGCCCTGCCGCGCTACGTATGGGCATGACGCCGCCGCTCCATGATCGTGTGCCACCATGGCCTATCCTCCGAGAATCCAGGTGCGATCCCGTCGCGATAACGCGCCGGCTCCGAGTTGATCTCATCGGCGCGATTCGCTGGCGGTGCGGACGAGGCTTGGCCCCGGATGCCCGTACAGGTAAGTGCTGCTGAGATCTGCGGACCTGCTGACGTGCGGTCTGTCGGGGAGCAATTCTCGAGTTGGTCCTGGGATGGGCGGATGGGCGGCGTGTGGCCTCTCTCCGCAACTCTCGGGCTTTGCTGCAGAGAATGGGAGAGCGGCGGTGTGCGCTTGCGGATCGGAACACTCAATTTGCCACTACGTCAAATTGCTTTGGGATACAATTTTGCTTTCGGGCTCTTCTCAGCTGGCCGCAGGGTTTGGATCTGCTCCGATGCGCTGATCTCTTTGACATTCGGCTCGCTGATCCATGCTCGGCAATGCAGAGGGTAGCCGGCCATGTCGCTTTTAACTAGAGGAGCAAAGGCTATGCTACCACTCTTCAAAATTTGTGGATGACGCTTCGTTCGTTTCGGTGCTCGTGGACACCGCAACCCTACAGTCACCTGTCTTACACCATCACCCAGCTCCTCTCATTTGGGCCAGCTGCAAGACCTTACTATGCCTCGACCATACCTGAAACGTCGATTACGGATTATTTGCGATGTCCCTGTTCGGCTAGTCGGCTTGTTGGTCTCGCCGAGTTTCATCCTCTACCATTCAAGAGCAGTTTGCTATGGATGCTATCGTGCTTGTGGGCTTCATGTTGACTCCGGCCATATGCTCATCGCCCGTGGTGTCAGGCAAGATAACTAGGTCTGTATCGCACACTGAATGCCAGCATCCCAAGAAATGTGCACAGGTATCTCCGCGGCGTGCGTTAGCGCAAATGGTCAGGCTTACTCGATGCTTGGTCAACGTTCCACCATCGTGTGTGCCTTGTCGGTATAAACACTCTCCGGATGAGACGGGCACGAGGGCTGTACGTATCTACAGGGCATACGTACGCGACGTGCAAAGCAGACGAGACGAAAATTGGACGAAAAACTTGAACAAAAAAAGAAGCGACCTCGCAGGGCGCCACACGTGATGATGTGGCGCGGGCGTGTGACGCGAAACGCCCGACCTCGGAGGTTTGGACTACATAGCCTGAGCGGGCAACCGTAATCGAACCTCGGCCGTCTCGCTTACCATACTGAACTTACGTCTTCGGTCTGAAGTTTGAATGTCGTATCTTCTCCGTGCTACTCGCCGCCTCGTACGAAGGCCATCGCCCCCACGATTGTTCCCTACGAGTGGTTTCGAGGTCATCGACAACTCTTGCTTGGTCGAAGAGGAGACCTGGGAGTGGTACAGACCAGACGAGTTCTATCCAGTGCGAATAGGTGAAGTCCTCAAGTCAAAGTATCAGGTCGTTGGAAAACTAGGGTACGGAGGATATGCTACAGTATGGCTATGTCGAGACCTAGCGTAAGCCTGTCTTGATCGGCATAACATTAGTCTTCACTCAACCTCGCCAGGGAGCATCGGCATGTGACCCTCAAGATCGGCACCTGCCATGGGCTTTCGGGGGAGCTCTCAGTCTCGAACTACTTGAGAACGATCAAAACAAGCCACATAGGCTCTTCGCTGGTTCGCGAGATGCTGGATGAGTTCGAAGTCACCAGCCATAACCAGAAGTATCAAGCTATCGTTTACTCACCTTTGGCGATCACCCTACGAGGATTTCGGAAAATGCTTACCACTAAATCCCTGCCTGCCGAGCTCTTGAAGTTGGTTCTCAAGCACATCTTTCTTGCTCTCGACTTCCTGCATACTGAGGCTCGAGTGATACACACTGGTGAGTCATCTATTCTATGTTCACGTCATATGCGTTGCCCGAATGGCTCAGACATTCAGGAGAAGAACATTTTACTAGGCTTGGACGACAACTCTGCCAAAGATGATTTGAAGAAATTTGAGAAGCAAGAGGTAGAGTTTCCCAGTCCGCGCAAAATCGACAGTGACCGAATCATCCACACATCCCGACCGCTGGTCCCTCGTATCTACAACTATGGCCGACCGGTACTCTGTGATCTCGGCGAGGCTCGTTTCGGCAAATTGAATCCGATGGACGACATTCAACCATATCAATATCGAGCTCCCGAAGTTATCTTAGACATTCCTTGGGATGAGAAAGTGGATATCTGGAACGTCGGAGTTCTGGTGGGCCATACAGTCTTCATAATCTTCGAAAGATCATGCGAACCACATGCTGCAGATTTGGGATTTGTTTGAGAACGGCAATCTGTTCAAAACTAGAGGAGGAGCTGAGAACAAAAAGGACAATATTTATCACCTTGCTCATATGATCGCACTGCTCGGGCTTCCACCGAAAGACTTCCTCGAGCGAAGCCAAACGGATCGTCCTTGGCAATGGTTCGATAGGAATGGTGTGTATCATTCATAATCGGAACAAATACATGGCTCGTAACATTTGCACAGGCAACTGGAAGGGAGTAGCTGACATTCCAAAGACGAGCTTGGAGGATGCCGAGAAGAACCTTGCAGGGGAGGATAAGGCGCTGTTCCTTCACTTTGTGAGGAAGATGTTGAGGTGGAAGCCTGAGGAGAGAGCGAGTGCTAGAGAACTGCTTGACGATCCGTGGCTGAATGCAGTCGACTGAAGCCGTGCCATCGCGGTAGTCTCTTACGTTAAGCGTTTGTATGTCATCAAGCAGTGGGCTTTGAGTGTCCTGTCCCACACATTATGTGCATGTCCCAAAACCAGGGCCTCACGCCATCCTCGCCGCAATGTTCGGCTACGATGATGACCCTGCGCTGCGTGGAATCATGACTACAGGCATTTGCATAATGGCTGTCGCTTGTGCGGCCAGGCAGTTCAGCTTCTCCCGTTTGTTATCCAGCTCATCTTTGTTCAGTAGACACGAAGCCTCAATCTCTTGTTGATACGCTGCTACGACATCTCACCGTCCGTTGAGCAACGGTCAAGCTTGTTCAATGCCTAGTCAACGTTCCACCGGCGTGTGTGCCCTGTCGTGATGAGGGGGGCTCGAGGGCTGACTTGCGCAAATATGTTAGGACTGGTCCTAGGCTCTGCGGTCCGACTTTGTCAACTGACTGTCGACTCGGTTGATTTTGCCGTAGTGCGTAGTGCGCATGTCCACAAGATTGGAAAGCATGAGAAATGCTCTGTATTTGTGATGTCTGCCTCTCACTAGGATGTACGTTGAACTTTTACAGTCAAGAGAAAACATGGTGCTTTTTCGTTACATATGATTCGCAAGATATGATTGTCCAGTATCGCCGCGGAAAAGTGATCTGGCGCTGAGCATAAGGCAACGCCATGCCAACAAATGCCGCAGTGACCACGGAGGACGTTGGGGTGAGCGCGTGATTTCAGTAACTCCGGTCTCAGGTACTCTGCCCTGCACGCGTACGACAGCTCTGTATTGAAGTCTCCACCTTGCAAAACGTACTCGATTGCAATGCAGTTGAATATAAGTTGACTTTGACAGCGGGCGGGGCGGCAATCGCGACACTAGTGGCGACGACCGCCCACGGCAAAAAGCGGAGGCGGGACGCGCCCTTGTCCCGGGTTACCGCTTTGAGAAAACCACGCTCTCCGTCTCACGTTACTGCGCAGGTATATACCTAACCTCCACCCCATGCGCCCGCCCAGCCATGCCTAGCATCATCACAACCACAGAGGCCGCCGCGCCCGCCAGCATCAGCCTCAAGGCCGCCTCCAGCCCCACATCACCCACGTCGTCCAACTCGACCGCAGCTGCGCTCCGCTCGCTCTATCCCCGCGCTGCGCGGGCCTTTCTCCAGCGCGACACCGCGCTCACGCACGCGCTGCTCGCCTCGGCCTTCACGCTGCTCGCACCGCCGCCCGCGGGTGCGGGCACGCCGGACCCGCTCGCGGGGCAGCGCCGCAAGTGGGAGATCCTCCGCATCACGTTCGAGACGACGCTCTACGCTGCGCCCGCCGCGCAGGACTCGGACACGGTCGCGCTACCGCTACGCGAGGACCTGCTGCTCTCGCCGCAGCCGTTCATCGCGACGGTGTACAACCGGTCGCTCGCGCTCTTCACGCCTGCGCACCCGCCGAGGAAGCCGACGGCGGCGTTTCTGCCTGCGCAGATCCTGGTTACGCTCGTGCTGGCGAGTTTGAAGCTGGGGTGCACGCAGGTTGGGAGGGGGATGGTCGAGGAGTGGCTTGCGAGGAGGGGAGGAGAGGAGGGCGCGGAGGATGCGGAGGGGTATGCGAAGGTGTTGGAGCTGTATTGTTTGCATGTCCTCCCGAGGCTTGAGGAGTGGGACTATGCGGAGGAGTTTATACAGTTGGAGATGGAGCTGCCGCTTGAGACGAGGAAGGTATGTAGGTCTTTCTGTTCGTTGGGCTCGTCGAGGATTAGAGAGTCGGGCGATGTGCGGCAACAGTTCGTCGTTCGTCGGACAGTCCAGACCTATGTCAGCGGTTCGTCCACGGGTCAACTGTGGACGAACCGTTGACCTATGCTGCTGTGAGACGGGGAGGACGTGGCCTCACATTGGTCGTTCGTGTTGTATGAGAGAAGCGCACAAGGGCGTGTGCTTTGCGCACCGTCGCTTCTACGTTTCAGTTTTGCGGGACTGGCAGTCTAATGTGCTTACAGTGACTGACCGTCGAGTTTCACAGTACATGATTACATCCCTCCATTCCCTCCATGCCCAGGGTCTTGCAGTATCCCAGCGGAATCGCATACAAAAGAGCATTCCACCGTCCGCGACAGAACCCATTCTCCCACCCGCCCGCTCCGCCTCCCCCGCATCCTCCGCATCAAGCGGTTCCACACACACCGCGACACCCACAACACCACGTCCAGGTGGCAAAAGCGACCTACAATCCCTCACGCACATGCAGCCCTCGCCTCACTCCGGCTCCTCCCAGTCCATCTCCTCCGCCGCAACCTCCCGCACCGTCACGCCCGCCCTCGTCGAGCGACAGCGCTCCCGCTCCTCCAACCGCACGAGAAGCCGCCGAGGCGCGCAGGCACGCTCGCGCGATCCGCGCTCGGGGTCGTCCACGCGCGGGGCGATATCTCCGATCCCGCGACCGCCGCGCGCGCTGCCTGTAGAGGCCCCACAGCCCCGCCCGCCGACGACGCTTGCGCTGGTGCGCTCGTCGCTTGAGGCGTTGCTGCATAGCATGTCGCGCGCGCGGCTGACGGCGTACCTCCTGTTCTTCGTTGTGTTTCCGCTGCTGTCGTTTGTGTTCCGCCTGAGGAGACGGAGGACGAGTGCGGGCCCGGGCCCGGGGCCTGCGCCTGTGGGGAAGGGAGCGGTGGAGGAGGTGAGGAGGCGCTTGAGGAATGGGCCGTTGGTCGAGACGAAGAGTGCGGGCGGGCTGCTTAGGCAGATGTGGGAGGAGCTGGTGAGGGCGGTGAGCGATACGGTGCAGATGGGAGGGCGGGGGCTGGTGTAGTGGTCTCGTGGATTTGGTGTATGTTTTCATTTCATGTCGTGATTGTGATGTCCTTGGTATCTTATAGCCCGCTGTTCATTGTGCGTTCTTGGATTACGATAGTCTGCTAGATACGTATGCTACAGTTACATTCGTTTGAGCCTGCTTCTCATTACGGCTAGCCGTGTAAGGCACAGAGAAACGTTTACTTCCCCGCGTCGTTGGAGTGTGATTTGCTTTTTATGCCATCATCAGAAAGGCGGCCCCGAGAGCCGGGATATAAAAGAGCCTCCTGTGGAAGGGCTTCATACGCCGTAATTCGAGTAATAGGAAGGCGTCGAACGCTTGGTCGGGAGAGGGATTCAGATAGATAGCAGCGTCCTCCACCGCGCTTCCCCCACTTTCAAGTTGTCGTTGATCGCCTGCCGCCAGAAATCACAGCACGCACACAAGCTGGAGGCCATCCGACTCGCGCTCATCTCAGCCGTGCACGGCGCTGGGCTCGTCGACCGCGACTCACACCGCCACTCTGGATCATCATTCCCTACGCTGGCCTCGCGCCGCCGCAGACCACTGTTGGGCTTCCTACCACGGGCGCGCCGCCGTGCGAACACGACCGCCGTCGCCTCCGCCTCCGAGTCCGCCGCCGCCATCTCTGCGCCCCGCCCACAACCCCGCTCGTCCCCGCACTCCAGTCCCGACGCTCGCGCGCAGCCGCTTGAATCACACTCGCAGCTCATGACCGCTACCACCACCACCGCCACCGCCACAGCCACCACTACCACCGCCACCACCGCCAACGCCACTGGGCTGCCTGCACAGCAGGAGCCACTACAGCAGACCAAGGCCAGTCTGAAGGCTTGGTGGAACCATTTTCGCTTCGCCCAGCAGGCGAAGAAGGAGGCGGAGGAGAAGAAAGGCGAGTTTTTTCTTAAATCTTTTTCTGGCTTTTGCTTTGTTTCGGAGTCGGTGCGGGGCGATTGCTGACGGATGGATGTGATACAGGGGAGGGCGTGGTGTTTGGCAAACCGCTCAAGGAGAGCCTCAAGTACGCAAGTGTGCAGATCTCGACCGCGAATGCGAATGGAGAGCTGTATGTGTGGGGCTACATCCCCGTCGTCGTGGCAAAGTGGTGCGTTCCCAAACATATGATCAGGGCTCGTCGCGCTGATGGGCTGATACGGTTGTGGGTGCGTGTGGTGCAGTGGCCTTTATCTCAAGGAGAACGGTGAGTGCTGCCTCCTATTGCTGCTGCTGCGCCCCTTGCACGCTGCGGGCTGACGTCGGGGGTGCCAGCGACGGAGGTGGAGGGGACCTTTCGCGTGAACGGATCGGCCAAGCGGATGCGAGAGTTGCAGGCGGCCTTCGAGTCTCCTCCTAGAGTACGTCCGAGCAGGGACCCGGTTCTTCCGTACCCAGTCGTGCTCACACCCCACAGTATGGCAAGAACCTCGAATGGAAAAAGGAGCACTACACGACACACGACGTCGCAAGCGTGTTCCGACGATACCTCACCCAAATGCCCGTACGTCCCACCCCTCCCTTCCCATCCCTTCACGCGCTCATCCCAGCCCGCGCAGGAATCTGTGATACCCCATGACATGTACCATTATGTCAGTGCGCCCCCTCTCGCTCGTTGAGTCGCTGACCGACCCGTTTACCAGTTCCGCGATGCACTTGGTGAGCACGCACGCTTGCTCAGAGAGCAGAGAGCCCCGCCCGTCTCACACGCTTAGCGCAGCCAAAAAACCGTTCAACCAGGACGAGGTGATCCAGACGTACAAGCGGCTCATCCGCTCGATGCCCCGCGCGAACCAGTACCTCCTCCTCTACGTGCTCGACCTCCTCTCGGTGTTCGCGCGGAAATCAGACAAGAACCTCATGACCGCAAAGAGTACGTGCGGCGATGAGTCGTGAAGCGCACACACGCGGCTGACGATGAACCCCCCCAGATCTCGCAGTGATCTTCCGCCCCGCGCTGATCGCGCATCCGAGCCACGAGCTCTCGCCACAGGAGCACCAGCTGAGCCAAGACGTGCTCGAGTTCCTCATCGCCCACCAAGACTGGTTCATGCTCGACATCCCACCACCGCCCGCGCGCTCCGACAGCGCCGTCACCGTCCCGCCCGCCGCCTCCGAGCACACGGACCTCCTCTCCAGCTCCGACGACGAGCACGCCGTGTCCGGCGGGTGGAAGCGCGTGCCCGGCCAAGCGGGCGCGCGGCGCATCACGCGGCGGCGCACCACGACGGAGCGGTCCTCCAGCATACATGCGTCGGCGGAGGGCGGGGAGCTCTCGCCCGTGCTCGAGTCGCCGCCGTCGCGCGCGGAGAGCTCGGTGGTGGGCGTTACGCGGAGCAGGACGCTTCCGCCGCGGAAACCGGGGAGGCAGGCGCATGCGGTGGGCGGGGGCGCGGAGGAGGACAGACATGCGAAGATGAGGAAACAACGGGCGTCGCACCATGGCTATACAGAAGGATCGGGCGAAGGTCCCGCACCCGCGGGTTAACGCCGACCTCGTCCCGAACCGTTTGTTCTCCTCCGTTCTTCCGTTGTCCCAGTCCCGGTAGACGCGGGCTCGCCGTTGTCCGCTCCTCGAGTATACCACGTTTGTTTCTTGCTACCCCCTATTTCATACTGCCGCATGCTGTGCGGCCGGGTTGTTTGTTCCAATACTGCGTATATGTTGTCGTCGTACTTATCCCTCGCTCCGTGCTCGTCCATCTCGCCACGAACGGTTCTTATCGTACCTCAGACAAGCGATCATGTATATATAGCATCTATAATTGTTGGCCCCTATCTGGCCCTTTGATTCCTGATACATCATAGCAGACGATTGACCGTCTGTGAAACCGCACCAGTAGTGACCAAGGGGCTGCACTCTGACGGAGGTGGAATTTTATGCATTGCTATACCATGTATCTAATGCATGCAGGTCGTGGTCAGGAAGTGTGATACTTACAGTGTTGCCATCTATCTCGGTCGCAAATCATGTCTAGCAACTTGTTGAAAGCGCAAGTGAGATCATCAAGACCGCCAATGGAGCACGTCCTTCAGGGTATGCCACCGTGACCGCTGTACAGCATCTTTCTCGGCATGGCCAAACTCCCACCTAACAAAGCTCCTTCAACCACGGCACGCCAGGGAAGGGAGGAAATGCGCACTTGATGAGCAAGTCACCTTTGCCAACCATTCTTCCATCTCTCAAGACGGGCATACCAGCTCCGACGATACGCGTCCCGTCAGCACCCTTGACGGACGCGCGGGGTACTGTCAATGCGTATTCTTCGCCGTCCAGGCCTTGCACGACCACCTCGCCAGGATGCGCTGACTTCTCTCCGGGCCTCTTCTGCGGAGGCATGTGAGGACTTGGGTGCGTCCTAACCGGTAGCACTTGCACAGAAACGACAAGATCATCGTCCAACCTTGTGAACCGCGGATGCGGCACTTCCTCAACGATGAAGGTGATATCCTGGAAAGACCCGTCCTCGCACTCATTTCCGACGCCCAAGACACAGACCCGCGTGCCGCTGCACCAGCCAGGAGAGACGTCAATGTTGACCTTCACATCCTCGAGTTGTCCAGACAAGCGTGTGCGCGCTATACTGTAACGATGGACAATGCCGTAGTATAGCTCCTCCAGAGTGACGTGGAGCGGGAAGATCCAGTCGTTCTTGGAATCTGTAGAATGGAAAGGTGGAACGCGAGTGCTCAAATCCAGGTGTTCATAAGTTATGGCATCTTCGGAGTGCTTGGCTCTCTTGTGCAGGCCGTGCAGACTGCTTATAGACGTTCATCGATTTAGCATTCAACATTTCAGTTAAGGATCCCGACGTGAAGGCCTTACCTGCTTTCGGAACGTTGACGCGTTTGGCGTTTCCTAAATGCATCAGGATAGAGCTTGTCAGGTAGCATGCCATGACTGGCTGGAGCTCCTTTATGGCCGGGACCATCTCCGTGACGCATGAGATGTCTACTAGCGATGGTCTTGTTATGCGTTACGGTGACGCGCCAATGTGGAGGCAATGAGCTACCGGTAGACGAGGTAGCTGCGGAATCTCCTGAATTCGAGGTCTGAGAAATGACGGAGCGGGGATGCGGATCAGTCGCTTCGTATTGATGGGCACTCGATGTCTCTCCCTGTACTCTATTAGACTTCGCGGAGCGCTTAACTGAAGACTTCTGAGACATGGGGCATGCGAACTCTTGCGCGAAATCATAAGCAGAAAGTTTATAACGATTCTTCGTGGATGGTGCTCTAGGAATATGATCAGCTTTTTCAGTCGGCGATCGTGCTTTTGTCGAAGGCATAGCGCTTTGCTTGGATTGCCTGTGCGTCGCAATCAACTTAAAACAAGGAGTATCGTGCAGAATATCGTACTTTGATTTTCCGTCGCGGTGTCTGTCGCTCTCCGAAGTCATGCTGACGGGTGTACTTGGAATAGACGAGAACGAAGGTGCCGACATCGAAGGAGCCCATGAACTGCTGTGCTCAGGATCAGGAACATGAGGCGCTTCGTGATTTTCGTACTGAAGCGCAGCGAGCAAAGTTCGATAAGCCTCGTCGATCTTTAGTGAATGATCACATTAAGCGTCATTAAGCCTTGTTTCTTAGGCAGCACATACCTCGATGAACATCTTCTGAGCAGTTTCCTTATCACTGATATGGCGATCTGGGTGCCATTTCAATGCCTGTGGCACATCAACAACATGCCAACCGAGTCGAGGAGTGTCTCACAAGCTGCTTGTAGGCTAGTTTGATCTCCTCTTCAGTAGCATCGGGCTTGAGACCAAGAACGTCAAAACACTTCGCTTGCGGGATCTGCACAGCCTTAGTAGCAATGTCACGACGAGACACCATCTGAAGAATGGGTAGATATGCCAGAGGGCATGGGAATGTACGGGCCCTGGTCTCGCCGATGGCAACTTTATGTATTTTGAGGTTAATTGTCCGGAACAGAGTGGGAAGTCAAGATGCCACGTAGACTGATCGTGTAGGGCGGCATGTCCAGATTACTGAGTACAGTCGACAAGATGGGAAATGGTACTTTTCCATGACACCTCATGTCTGCCTTGCTGATCGCGGGAGATTTGTTTGACATGCTACGTTTCCTGTACGGGTCATCAATGTAATAAGCGGAACTCCCTGCTAGATCTATAGCAGCTGCAGCTGTGTACCACCTGATCGAAAGAAAAAGGAACCATGGGCTCGATATGACTATTGCGGCAACAAATGTCGAGTTAAGTCTAGGGTCGGGACAGCGAAATTCCGTGGTTCCCATTGGCATGCGAGCGTGGTGGTACTTTTCCAGACATGCGTGATGGTGAGATTCCGCGCCTCTCACCATATGGAGGCAGCGCGATCTTTGAAGACAAATGAACCTCGTGCTTTCGCATCCGAACGACGCGGTTAATTGTTGGCGATGCGAGAATGATACGGAATCAATGAAAGAATGCGATATGAGATCGATGCGGATGTAATCCTCCACTGCAGCAAACCGCGAGCCGCGCTGTGACAAGGTGGTGAATGAGATATCAGCGCGAAGAGCGAATCAAAGGACGGAGGTTGTCGATGATAAGATGCACCGGACTCTAACGCGGAAAGCGATAGGGCGTTTTTCTCGATTGGCTCTCTGTCTCTGAGAAGTACCGCAGAGCGTTTCGCGGACGGACCTACTTGTCGGAGATGTCAGCGAGCAACAGATTTTACGTGAAACGAGACGTGAGGTGCAGAAGGTGCCCTCAAAGGTGACACGGACACGCACTGTGCAGACGCGTTTTATACCTGTCGCACCATGTCGTCCAAATCTCTTATTAGCCATTGACATAACAAAATGGAGGTTTCCGACCCCAAGAGCACACATGCGGTTGTTCGCAGTCGAGTACCAGGAATATCATATGGCTCAACGAGCGGTGGGCTGCTTTAGGCACGCTGAGAGAAGTGATGTGTTTCGACAGCGCAAAGCGTCGCTATACCATTGTGCATTTGTATGAAGGGATGTTAGCTTTAGACCTCGCGTCCCCCAATACATGTTGAGAGCATGCTTTGCTGTGTACTTTGGAGAGGAAATCCTGGTGAGAATTCATGATGACGTGGTCTGCTCGCCGGAACGGACGTCAAACGTTTGTTCTCATGATTCAGGGGCAGATCAGCCAGAACGAGCAGGCTGGGCCGGGCTCGCATGGCCGACTTCGCTGCAATCTTTTCTTCAACGCAGTATCTGTTGCCGCAGTGATGACCAGCCAAGGTTGCCAGAAAGACCATGATCATGTTAGGTGCTTCCTCGCGCAACCAATCTGCACTGCAGATGACGTAGTTGGTTTCACGAACCGAGTAGAATGCCCAACGGTCCCAGTAAAATGCCGCATTTCGGTGCCGTTATCGACGAGAGAGTAGCAAGGATGGAAAATTCCGAAGCAAAATGAGGATGGATGAAGCTGCGGAAGACTTGCAGAGCCTGGGGCCTGGAGCATATGGCGGATAATGGGCAGTAACGGTCTTTCAGATGCCTCTAGCCCAAGAAGAAGTTTCGGTAGAGGCATAGAGCGTAGCTAGACAGTTGATTGTTCCGATACTTCCGTGGGCACTGGCACAGGCCATGAGCTACCATCATCTATCAAGTGGCTCGCACCAGGCGATCCTGATAGTCGTTTTTGGCTACCATGTTGTTGGCCTTGAGTCCGCTCTCCGGCTGGACGACTGAGGTGCCAGCTCCCGGTGCCCGACACAATCAACTGTTAACGGGCATGACAATGCGCGATGGTGGGAGGTAAAGCGGCAATCACAGGATCACGGTTAAGCGCAGTGACCACATGGGAAGAGGTGGGGATTGTCTTGCCCAGGCCATCTGACCGAACAGATCATGGGAATCATGCCTTCTGGTAAGAACCCGTGGGCATCGCGCATCATGATGAGCTTCCGACGGTTTTATACTGCGCCGCACGCACCTTTGACTCCTTTGAACAGCCATGCAGCCAAGGCAAGTGCAGCTGACGGAAACGATTAATCGACTCGTCGCCCTGCTCCGCACTCCGGCCGTCGCAAAGGCTCTGCGGACTGTATTGGCAACAACAGCGGTGCTAGGAGCGCTCAGGGTCGTGCTGCGTCATCTATTTTCGAACAAGACCGTGCCTAAAGTGATCAGCGATCCTGGACGCGTGGGACGGCAAGTTAAGAGCAGCGAGGACCAGTATGACCCTGAGGAATACGACGTGGTCATCGTGGGCGGAGGTGAGTTGATCATTGACGCCCTCCAACCGTGAAGATCAACGGGCGTCCACAGGCACTGCTGGTTGTGTGCTTGCCTCTCGCTTGTCTGAGGACCCTACCATTCGAGTGTTGCTTCTGGAGGCGGGCAAGAGGTAGGAGTTACAAGAATACATCACACCCTTTGCTAACGCGATTTATACTCGAAGTTCGGCGCAAAACCCTCTAGCTCGTGTTCCTGTTCTATATCAAAGGTTCTTCCATTCCGGCTCTGACTATAATCTGTATACGGTGCCCCAGGTCAATGCAGGGGCAAAGTCGAGGTATTGGCCAAGGGGTGAGCAACGTTTTCCTCTCCTTCCCGCTGTTGTCTTATGTTTCTTTAGGGAGGATGCTCGGAGGATGTAAGTATCCTCTTGAGTTGATATCAGCATCTGCTCATCTTCGCCTCAGGCTCGTCAATGAATGCTATGATGTAAGGCGTCCCCTATACTGTTATTGAAGGTATGACGCTGATGTGCAGCAGCTTTCATCACAGTGCCCCTTCGGATTATGATGAATGGGCTGCGATGCAGCACGGCCAGGAGGGAGCTTCTGGTTGGACCTATGAGGACTTCAACCGGTAGCCGAAGCGTTCTGTTTAACATGCAGTGAAGTCTGACCTCCGTTCACCAGTTATTTCACAAAATTCGAGAAGTTTCACCCAAGCAAAGAGTATTCCCTCGTAGATGTCGCTCTCCGAGGTTCTGCGGGCCCGTTAGATGGTCAGTCCCCAATGCCTCCAAGTGAACGAATAGATGATTGAACGTTTCGTTCAGTCGGGTACTATGGGTATGCGTCTGATACATCGAAAACGTTCTTGGAGGCTTGCGACAAGGCTGGTTTGCCCAATGTCCCGGATTTTAATACACATAAAGGAACATTGGGATCGAGCAAGGTGTGTTCACTTCTGCACTCCTGTCCTCGTCGTCTGATGACGATTGATCTCGATAGACCAGTGAGCTTTTATTTATCTGAATCTAGGCATTGAATTCTCAAAGCTGGTCCGCCTTTCAGTGACATTTATCGACCCACAAATGCGTCGCGCCACGACTGAGTCGGCCTATCTTACGCCAGAGGTTCTCGCCCGGCCCAACTTGGTGGTAGCAACCCAAGCGCAAGTCACGAAGATCGTGTTGGGGCAAACTGTCGAAGGAGGAGAAGTAGTTGTTCGTGCTGTCGCTGTCAGATTCAAGAACGGACAGGGTAAGACTTTCGAGGTCAAAGCGAAGAAAGAAGTCGTTGTGTCGTAAGTATCGATATTGCTCGCCAACTACCGTTACTTGACGCTGACTTTCTTGAACGCAAGTGCCGGAGCCGTACATACTCCTCAGGTGCCCTTGCTCTCTTGCGACGTGCGACAGTCTGTTCATAAATGCGATATAGATCCTCATGCTGTCTGGCATTGGCCCTTCTGATCATCTCGCAGAACATAACATTCCGGTGTTGGTCGACCTACCTGGCGTTGGAGCACATCTCATGGATCACCCCTCGGTGGATTATCACTTCCGTGACAAGAGCCGCTCAATGATCTCAGGCCTTAACTCAGACCCAGGCAGTGTGTTGAAACCGCGCAATATCTTAATGGCCATGAGCGTAATGTTGCAATATGCGCTCTTTCGCAGCGGACCGATGACTTCGAACGTAAGTCCGTCTTGCTTCTCGCAACGTCAAACACGGCACTGACTTGTGTGACAGGTTGCAGAGGCGGCTGCCTTCGCTCGTTCGTCCGATACGTCTCTGTACAGCGCCGATGGTATCCCAGCCGATTCAACCTCTGGACCCGGGGCTCCAGATATCGAGCTCTTCGTAAGCCCGCTGTCGTGGACTGAGCACGGATTCGGGAGGTTCCCCAAGGGGCATCACTTTGCTTTGCACACGGTACTCCTCAGGTCGGACATTTTTTTTCTCCTCAATGCAGGCATTGACTCCTAAACAATGCTTGTCCCGACAGGCCAACCAGCAAGGGAACCATCCGATTGCAATCTTCGGACCCGTCGGACGCTCCTATCATCGACCCACAGTAAGACTACCACGTTTGCAGACCTGCTAATATATGGAGGATAAACGATTGATCGCTACAGGTACCTATCTACAGATCATGATGTAGCTGTCCTCGTCCGCGCCGCCCGCCTCGTAGGCCGCCTCATCCAAACAGAGCCGCTCTCTTCTCTGTTGGACCCTACAGGCCTCGCTCTCTCAGAGCCTGTGGACATCCTCAACCACAACTTGCACGAGATGACGGACGGTCAGATTGCTAAGCTCGTACGGAACAGGGTGGAAACGCTGTATCATCCTACGTCCACTGCGCGCATGGCGCCGCGTGAAGAAGGCGGTGTTGTGGATCCTTATTTGAGGGTTTATGGGGTGAAGGGCCTGAGAGTCGTGGACGCAAGCGTTTTCCCGTTAATCACTTCGGGACATACGGCAAGTTGTTCCGCAGCTTGGGCACGTTAGTCACTCCTCACCGACCCTGAATTTTGTAGGTGTCACCCACGATTGCCGTGGCAGAGAAGGCAGCCGATTTGATCAAAGACGCAGTCAAGTCAGTATAAGGGCTACCAAGTTGGACGTATCTGCGACACATGCGGTTTTATGCCCACGTTAACCTCGCTTGTGCGACTGTAAGCTCATTTGCCCTGGCGAAGGAATGGTGTGATCTCTCTCATTGTCGCGTGCTACTGTGTTTTAATGAGACGATGTACTATAGTTATTTGGATAGTATCGACTGACGTGTTACCTTGTACTTCATTCACCGCTCAACTGCCCATTCGGAAGATGTCATTTGGCGACATCTTCACGTAGAGGAGGTCAGTGCTTGCCCACGATATCAATACCTCACTTTGCCGATACGCATCAAAACGTATACAACAGCTATTTTCAGGCTGAGGGTGCAATGCGCATGCGTCCACTCTTGCGGTGGCTGACGAGACTCCCAAGGTTACCTGGGAGATCGTGATATTGGTAGCTCAGTCCATCGTCCAAAGAAGCCCTTGGAGACCTGTAGAGAAAGCGCATCGATTCAGGCGGCTCGAATCATGACTTTTGCTTGATGAACAACGGCGGGGTCGAGGGCGAGCAACAAATGACCGATGATGAGCTTGTCTGAGCTCCGAGCGCCAACGCATGCGGCGCGATACGAACGTCGTAGCCCATGAGAATCGCTGCGTAGCAAACTAATGATAACCTATAGGTCACACAAATCAACTGGCCTCAGAATTGAGTGACAATCGATACGCCTTGAAAGAAGATCTCTCAGTGCTGCGATTGTGCAAGCAAAACGTCCTGGAACTTGTCCGCAAGCGTTTGCCGGAATTTCTTGACGATGGAATGAGTAGCAGATAATTTCGTCGAAAACAATCATATATAGCTGCTATATCGCACTGCAAGACGAGCCGAGCCAACGTTCGAGCGTCAGAGTTCCAAGCATGAGGTCGAACGCAAAGCAAGAGTGGCCAGTTGGCCACCACCGCGATCGGATAATGCCGAGCACGATCAATCTGAGATCTGAAGTAAACTAGTACGGAGAGCAAGCCATTCATGCTTGTGTTTGTTGTACTACATCCACCCCCGCGCCCTTCCTACCGTCCCACAATGTCTGACTGGGGTACAATCATTTGCTTGCTGTAGCTATGTCTATGTTACTCACCAACGCAAGAGTGCAGAATCTTCAGAGGACGAAATACCCACCACTGCGCCGCCTGCTCCGATCGCGAAGAAGCCCGTGAAGAGTAAATGGGAGGGCGAAGATGAGGAGGACGATGCCCCAATCGTGCGTGATATTGTTGCCTTCTATCATCTTCAAGTATCTGACATTTTCTTCGCGATCGCGTTGATCAGAGTGACTGGGAGGCATCCTCGGATGAGGAAGAGAAGCCTGCGAAACCTGCAGCAGCCGCCGCGGCACCTCCGAAGAAGAAGGGGACTCTGAAGGCGAAGCTCGCGGAGATTGAAGCAGCAAAAGCGGCGCGTGCAGTCGCTGAAGACGAAGAGTACGATGAGGATGCCGTGCTCGACCCAAGGGAGAAGGCAAGAAGAGACCAGGAAAGGGAACTGCAAGCAGACCTGGCCAACGCTAGCGAACTTCTCGGTGCTGCTGCACTTGGAGGTGAGTATTCCTTGCACAGTGTTTGGGATGCGTCGGCTAATCCTGCACTGCGACAGGCACCTCGTCTTCGGAGCTAGACTCACTCATCTCTGCCCAGCCTCGGACGAAGGAGGACTTTATCAAGTTCTCGGACCAGATTATTGAGTTTATCATCAAGCGACACCAGGACAAGCCGCTGTATGCCGCCTTCCTCGAATACCACGTCCGCTCGTTGGCGATTCCACTGCGAGACGTCGAGGTTCGCAAGACGGCCAGCGTGCTAACAACACTGGCGAACGAGAAGCAGAAAGAGCAGAAGGATAAGGCTTCCGGAAAGAAAAAACCAAAGCTCTCTGCGAAGCCGGTCCTTGGTGCAGCTAAACTGGCAAACAAGTACGGATACACCGTCTCAGATTTCCTATTCGCCATTGACTCCCTTTTTCAGGATTGACACGACGGCGTACGACGAGGCGCTGGATGACTTTGCAGACAATGATTTCATGTAGCACCTTGCATGCCTTTTGTAGCCCTGCGGTATCCCACTTGCACATCTTGTGGCATTCCACGAAGTGACAGCAGACCAGAGACCCCGATATATATTGTAGATATGAAGCAATTCACTCATCCTCCGCTTCATCACCGCTGCTCTCCTCCTCGTCGCTAACGACCCCAATGACACCACCACCAGTCTTCTCCTTCAAAATTCTGCCAGCTTCAGCCATCTTCGGTGCGAGAGCTTTCCTAGCGCCAGCATTGGCGCCGACATCCCACACTTGCAACTTGGCTTGCGAACCGGCGGCAGCCAGGGTCAGAGGATCGTCCGGCGACCACAATGCAGAAAACACCTTTCCCTGAGATGCCGTGAGTGATTAGAAGCACAAACAATGCAAAAAGCACCCACGACGCCGAGGTCCCTGGAGATAACGAGACTGACATCGCGCTTCCCGAGATCTGTATCCTCGTTCACGTTCCATACCTTCACGATCTTGTCTGTCCCGCCTGTCACGATACAACCACGAATGTGCGGATTAACGTCCAGTGCAGATGCTGCGCCGTGATGTGCTGAGAGCGTGAAGCGAGCCGGAGACGGCGAATCGAGATTTGAGGGCAGCGTTCGTGCATCGAAGTTGACTACATGTCCATTTTCAAGCGAAACCTGCAATGATGTGAGCATACAAATGGTGAATCCAATGATCTGTACATACGTAGAATGCGTGCGCCTCCCAGGGATCCCATCGAATCGCCTCCACATCGGCGCCTACTATTGCCCCGACGCCAGCATCTGGTGCTCTCGAATCGAAGGTCCTGACGGTGCGATCGTAACTGCCAGTCAGCAGCACCGTAGGCTCCTTCTCATTCCACTGGACGGCCTGCACCTTGTCTTTGTGCACGTCGAAGCTGCGCAGAGCACCTTCGCCCTCTCCGCCCTCGCCGTTGATCGTCGGATCGCGGCTCAGATCCCACAGCTTGACCGTCCGGTCAGCCGAGGCGGACGCAAGCAAGTTACGGTGTGTGCGATTCCACGAGAGTGACAGCACGGCGTCGACGTGGTAGGCGGAGGAGGTCGCGCGGTGCTTCGTCTTCTTGCGCTTTTTCTTACCTGTCCCGAGAGGCATTGGGACGTGCGCGGCTGTCTTGTCTGGGCGTCCGAGAACCATGTCGGGGTACATCGTTTCCAAGGTATCGAGCGACCAGATCTCGATCTCGGGCTCAAGCGTGCCGACTGCGATGTAGTTGCCAAATTGTTTTGCGGACGACGTAGAGGTGGCCTGCGCGGCAGGGGAGGTAACGGGAGGAAAATCGAGCCACTCGAGACAGAGGGGGAAGCCAGGAAGCATAAGGTCGTGGTGAGCATAGAGGTTTTCTTCCGACTCGTCGTAGACGTAGATCTCAAGTTGTGAGATCTCGTCTTCTGTTTTTGCGGCGACAAGCAGATTGTCAGTGGGAAGAATCTCGAGCTCTTGTCGCTCGTCTTCCTCATCATCCTGGAATACCGTTATCGTAAGTGTGCGAACGGGTCGGATCGAAGCGACATCGTCTGACCTCTTTAAGGGTGATATATGGGTCCTCATCGTTGTTGCGGTAATATGTGAGGCCCTTGATGTTGCTGAACGGACCCGTGGCTGCGCAGTGCAAATCAGCCATGATACATGCGAAGAACCCGATTCAACACACCAGGCATAGCACCATCGTCGTCGTAGTCATCCAAGTTGTACTCTGCGAGGTCGTCATTGGCCTTGCTCTTCGGCTTGATCTTTTCTGCGGGCTCGTCTTGATCCATAGGTTCGTCTTTATCCATGGAATTGTTCCCTTCTGCATCATCATCTTCACTTGTATAGGTCCATTCAGGTCCATAAGAATGAATGGAAGAGGAGACTCACTCTACCCATACACTTTCATCGTCCTCATCTGCATCGTCCGCTTCATCTCCTTCAGCGCCCTTCCCCATCATGCCAGCCGCCTTATGCGCTGACTCTAACTCTTTCCGAGCATCCTCGACCTCGATGCGGGCAAGCGCGCTGACTCGTTGAAGTTCCTTCTCATCCAGTACATACTTGACCGGATGTTGGGATGCGATCCCTCTTTTCACCCTGCGGGGATCTCTGTACACCGATGCATTGAACTAGGAAGAAAAACATACCATGCTACACAAGAGATTAGACCACTCATTCTGCGTCCCCCGACTAGTGCACTGCGCACTGCGTTCAACGTTGACCTGACCGTAGAACAGAAGAAATTGAGGTAGCACGTGCTGGCCACGATCACGATCATTTAGACGCGGTCATGTGACGATCTCTCTATAGTCTATAGCGAGTCGTCCATGCGCCTATTGAGGAGGAGTTGTCAAAGAAGATGTCTTCAGCACCGGAAACCGTCAGCTTTTTGGAAGTTTGCGATGGGATGAGCGGATGCCTGCAATTAGTCACCATACTCCTGTTACATGGGTCATACTACGAGTGAGCCGGCGGCTTGCACATGCGACACGTTGTCAAATAAACTGTTGGACTAGGACAGGTCGCGAGGTATGATATATGACTCCTCGATCCGAACGTTACTTCAAGGGGCGTTGCATAATCGGGAGCTGACCGTTGTCTGTGTTGAGCGCTTAAGCGTATGGTGGAATGACCGGTTGCCACACCACAGGCGCGTCCTCCCTTGGCTCACTGCCGCGCACTGCAAAATCTGAGGCTCCAGCTTAGGCTGTGCTTGATAAATGTTGATGCATCGACTCCAATACATATTCTTTCAGAAGTAAACCCGGTGGACAGGAAGAAGACACTTCGGCCATCTCGTGGTGTGAAATATGCGTGCGTTGGCGCACCTCGGTGAGTCAGAGGCGGTCCTCACGTCATAGTAGGCACACGTCTCAGTGAGTCGTGCAGCCTTTTCATGGCCATTTTGATCCAAGCTTTGTCCAAATCTCTCTGCTTCAAAGCTTCATCGACATCCTTCATGGAAGATTCACTTACAGAACTGCCAACGTTAGACCCAGGATCAATCATTCCGTGATTTCCGGTCCTATGTTCTTGGTGTTGCATCAAGCCGTTTAGCAATTCAATTGCTTCATCACATGCGAGGTGAGACCCACTGGCATAGTATCAGACCGTACTTCAGAATCCGTTCTTCCCGCTGTTCAATCGCAGATCTTGATCACCAATTGAGATTCCACCGTTGCCCACATCTCTTCGTCTGTCTCCCCTGTTTATTTTGGTAACATGATTGACAAGACCACATCGCCGTTGTGTTGAGCCCTACACTGCTGTTCTGGCTCACTGGCAGCAAGCTCAGCACATCGAATGCGACATTTCACAGGTAGGACCAGGACATTTATTGAGCTCGAAACTGGTCCTCCACCAGGGACGTTTCCTAATGAGATCTCGCCTTGAATGTTCGAGTCACGATCCGTATTGCAAGCGAAGCCGTTTCCGGAGGCGTCCCCGCCCGCTCTTGCACAAGCCTGTACGTGCG
This sequence comes from Laetiporus sulphureus 93-53, assembly GCF_001632365.1. Classification (NCBI taxonomy): domain Eukaryota; kingdom Fungi; phylum Basidiomycota; class Agaricomycetes; order Polyporales; family Laetiporaceae; genus Laetiporus; species Laetiporus sulphureus. The sequence goes on from NW_024468559.1 coordinate 274,408, forward strand.
GTCAGACCATCGCTTTAACTGGGAATTTCTAGGAACGTTCTGACAACGTCGAAGAGGCGGGCGGGCTGTGGGGTATAGTTGTCATGGCAGCCAGCAACGGATCAATTATTTGATTTCTGTTCACAATCCTTCCTCCTCATGTGAGATGCGGGATTCGTTCATTCCGAAGTGCACACTTCGTTCAGTTGCCGTTTTCGTTGACGTGTGCGTGACAGGGCCATGCATTGTGAGCCACTCCCTGCTTTGCCGAACCCATCTGCAGGTGAACAGGTTTGTACTATATATCGGTATGTGGGTGATGTAACATTGTATCATGATGAATTATGGGCTTATAAACGGGCCGACTGCCAACCGCTTCACACTCCATACTCCGATCCCTCTACTAGACATGTCTATTGCAGCATCCGAAGCAATTATTCTATGGGAGGAAACGTGCGTCTCTTTCAGCTAGTTGGACCTATACTGCATTGAATGATGTGTTATCAGTTTTATGAACAATTGCGCTGTCATCGCGGGCGCAGGTCTGAAATCGGACACTTATCGGTTATTGCTAACTGATTATCGACGACTCCCATCCACACAGCGCTCATACTCTTCGACCATGTTATAACATTCGGCCAGGAGGTCCAGCTGTTCTGCGGAGAGCGATCATTCTCTGCATGGTTGTTCTTTGCCAATCGGATGCTTGCATTGAGCTATGTGGTCATTTCTATTTTGTCCCTCACGAACTCTGTCAATGACACTGTAACGGTATGTGAATCAATATCGTCTCGTCTGGATACAACTTCGACTTGCGCAATATGGTAGAGGCGAGTTGTCCCCTCACGTCATATTTCTTCATGTCTAATTATTCTTACGTTGTAGTTGTATGGTGTGGTTCGTGGCGAGCGAACCGATTGCCATACTCCTCGCAATAATCTCAGAAGGCAAGCTGGGTATGCTTCATGAAACATTCTCACAGCTCGAACATAGCGAAGCGGTTACAATATTGCGAACATATGCCGTGACAGGTGGCGATCGACGGCCTGTTACGCTCCTCACATTGTGTGTGATCGTCAAGGTGGTCATTAGCGTCTACAGTGGTGCGCTTCCTTCTGACTGGGACATGCGTTTGATTAACTAACGATGAATTCATGAGAAGCCTTCACCCACATGTCATATTCTGTGTTTGTACTGAATAGCACAGCCATATGCATCCTGTTCAGCAGTTCAACTTCAGCACAAGATATCGTTGCAAAGTATGTAAGCCAGTATCATCAGTGAATCTGTACTGGCTTATCTGTTTCTCGATAGATGTGGGTCCGAACTCGAGAATGTTTTCCTCCACACTTCGTTGACGATTGCACCACAGTGGGCTTAGTCAGTACAGCCTGTACTGCAATTGCTGTCATCATGACCCTTGCAATTCTCTGGCGCAAGCTATATAATGAGCATAGACCATCCACCGTTGACATCCTGTCTACGAGGAAACTGTCACTTGCGGCACTCCTACTCAGAGACGGTACGGCTATCGGACCATGATTGTGGGTCTTTGAGTTCGAATAACATTTGCATCCATTATTTTCATAGGCACAATTCAATTGATGTGAGGAGTGGAGTCAAAATCGATTTGACAACGTCTAAAGCTTATTTTTCAGAACTTTACTACTACTGAGCTTACTTGCAACCGTATTGAACTTCCTGGACCTCGTAAGTGCATGCTCTTTCCGCCGATCCCATATCTTCCGCTAGATCCTAACTAGTTTGTCGTACATGACTATGCACATGGTAGAGCGTTGCAAATGTCGTCGGTTATTTGGGTACCTCGTGAAGCAATTCTCTTATGTTTTCTCTACCAAATACACACTGACGATTTTACAGACTCGGTCCCGTTCTGGTCTCTCGCGTCCTCCTCAACGTCCGAGCTGCAGCGCGGTCCACACGCGGAGAGCAGTCCCAAGCGCCCTCCTTTGTCCGATCGCAGCATGGGCTCCAGTCACAAGCGGACGTCGAGAACATGTCGTTCGAATTGAACATCCTCAGCAGCACCGAACAAGCACGGGAGACCGATCACACTCACCCACAAGGCTCTATTGAGCATAATCAAATTATTGCCGAACCGCGCGGCATGGCGGACAATGTTGCAATCGCCGACGATTCTCATCAGGACGTGAACGAGGAAGAGCGAATGGGCGAAGTGGAGGAGGAGATGATGTCGGATGAGGAGGACTACGTGTGAGGGGAGAGAATGGACCTCCAGGCCGAGCTGTCACATTCACGATTATTGCGTGCTTGCTTGCTATTTGTAAGTGACACCGCAAGCTTTGGGCACTCCGTCTCACTGGTTGCATGCGCAGAATTTCTGCGCAGCTTCTTCTGTGTTCTTTCTCTTTGCACCGCACTACATGGCTGAAGGCTGTTCAAACGTCGTCACAGGGCTTCATAGCCGACCTCAGTAGATACATGCCATACTATAGACCTCGCGTAATACGTGTCTCTTTCAACTACCCGTGTTTATCGTATTTGTCATTCCTTTTGGCGTGCCTGCTATGACATATCCTGTGCTTCAATTCCACTGGAGGAGCTCTCAAATCGCACGCTACGCAGAGGCTGTATCTCACTTACACAATGACTCCGTACGCAACGAGTTTGAGCTTCTCCCACGCTGCAATACACAGCTTGCGGGCACTGTTGGTGTAAGTAAGTCCGTGCTGAGGTCAGAGTGTTGATCGGAGATGTAATACAAAGCATTATCTTCACAGCATCATCATACAATTTCGGGAAGGCGTATATGCAGGATGCTTCGTGAGTTTGCTTTATATCGACTGAACAGTCTGTCCGAAGAAAATGCATGGTACGAAAATAATGGACTTCCGTATGACGAAGGAAATCGTCAGCTTTTCGCGACCATACATAGTCTGCCGAGGCGCTCTGGTCGGCCGTTCGTGGCTGTACGAGCTTCATCAAGGCTAGAGCATTCGAATGGTGGCTATGTGATCGGATAATCAAGATATAACGGGAAGACGTGAGAGTTCGTCGAAGTGAGCTCCCTGAGCAATTCGCCTGTGGTGCCGGTCTCCACCGGGACGTTTAAGGCACCCGCAGGTATATAGGGGAAGCGAGATCACGGGGGCATCAAAAGTGCGGTCAAGTGAGGTGAGATCGAATAGAACCGCAGCTCGAGGTCGCATACGAGGCGGTCAGATCCTGGTGGTAAGGAACCGTTTCTCCGGCGCCGTCCTGCATTGCAACCGCATGGGATGGGCGCTGACGTTACACGCTCTAAGTCAAACCTCAAACGGTCCAGAGTCATCGATGTCCATCGTACTGCCGTTTCAGAGCACGAGCAACGTAGTATGAGCGGGACTCGAGTGCAACTGCATCGCGTGAGGCAGTTCATGAGCCGTCCTCTCACTGCAAGCATGACGTCGAGGTCATTCGTGGCCAGGATGAAGTGATGGACACTAGGAAAGGTGAACCCGTGGTGGTCATAGATAGCTAGAATACGGTACTTCGCTTGGACGTATGTGCATGATAAATTGGAGCTGCGTGAAAATTTGGATGCTCAAAAAGCTAGATCTGCCGACGTAAACGCCCAATGACCGAGGAGGACTACAATGAATAGCTTACAAAGAGTCAGTTCTCGTGTCATGCTTTCAGAGCTTGTCAATTTGCCAGTCTTCTCATAGATCACCCATTCTTGTACCAGTATCAATCAGTGGCATCGAGCATCCGACGCGCGAGCTTCCATCATGCAACGAAAGGGTATCCGAGGAACAATCAGGAAGTCACGGATGTCCGGCTGTGGAGCTGAATTTGTCCCGGCGTTCATAACAACAGCAGGCTGGCAGCAGCGAGCATAGCGTGTAGGCCACGTCCCCAACAATTAGGGTTTCATGCATATGGGAGGCAGGTCTGGGTACCGGTCTCATGTTGATGAAGGTGGTAAAGCGAAGTTGAAATGAACATCCCGATTGGAGGTCGAACTCTACGAGATTATGTCCCGACCAGCATCGGAGCACCTAATAAGCATTTGCCGCAGATCAGTGAAATGGTTGAATGGTTCCCAGGATGTGCCCTGCCAGTGGGTCAGAATATTAGAAGACAAAGACTGCTGCGACACGAGGCGAGCTGAGCTACCGGTTGACGGCTTCAGCACGGATCCCTGCTAGTAGAGTGCACAGCAAAGCGCTGAGTACGTCGACCGACCGTGCCCCGAACAGTCCAGTTCATAGCTGCTGACATCCACGTCATTGGCTATTCAGGTGTACGACCGAGCGGTTCTGATTGGTCCGCGCACTCGAGCACGTGGTGACTGCCGCACCACAGGCGCGTCTCCTGCTACTAGTACTTGGGTGGAGTTGGCGTGGCAGCGCCGGTTCCAAATAACAGGTGGGAGTCCAAACGTCCGATTTCACAAAGGGAGTCGTAGGTAATATAGGTAAGTGAGAAGTACAGGTGGAAGAGAGTGCATGTAGCTGATTTAAATGACGTCGTGGTATAAGACCGCCATCCTATCACGGGTGCCGGCGAAGACGATGGGTTGTTGGACCGTCACAGTACATTCGTCGCAACACTGTGCGTCGCCCATACGCCATGACACGGCAACGTCGTCCGGTGAGTGCGTGCGAGTGGCATCGAAAGAGAGGTTTAAACACCCGCGATCGCAGAAGAATCGTTGCCGCCTCGGGCAGCTCCATCGGCGGCAAGGTGAATTGGTGGGATCGTAGAAGCTGAACACGCTTGACGTTCTAACCTCGTCACAGCCTCTCCATCTCGAGTGATAGGAGAAAGGTCAATGGAAGACAGACGGATAGTGAGCACATTGCAAGTACGGACCTACGTCGCGCATACGGCACACGGCTTTTCGTGAACCGATGGCAATTCCAGTCTATCGTTCCAACTGTGGAGAATCTCAAGTTTATGAATGCGACTAAGCGGATCAGGTGGAAAGCAAACGGATGATTGCGAAGGCATCGGAATACACGGTGCCAGAGAGTACGCTGCGCGCGCACGCGAATTCACGCTCGAACAATCCACACTTATAGGAATGAACGAAGGAAATCGACGGGCACATAGGAAACAATGATGAGTTAACAGTTTCATCACCAACTCGTCCACAATCCATGATTCCCCGTCAGGCGAAAGCCCATGCCAGCGTGCAATGTCGTTTAGAGCGTGGAAAGGTAATCGCTCCACCAAATACCTAATAGGGATGTCTACCACAATCGCAGGATGTGTTTCATCCGGGACACCTCGCAGACAGTCAACCATACCAGAAAATCTGTAGCGCACAGTGGGTTCAGGACGACAACGCGAAAGGATCGGAAAGCGTAGGAGAAGCTGAGCAGTCACGAAAGAATCACGACAGTCCACGCCAATGACATGAAGACCATCCGATCGAAAATCGAACACACTCATTGTGAGTGGGCAGGACAGGCCACATTGGTGAGCAGAAAAAAGGTTACATAAACCGTCCAACGTTCGTCGCCGCCAATCGACGACGATGTTGTGACTCCGAGCCAATTCGCTAAGAGCGCGGAACGGAAGACGTTCAACCAGAAAAGAAAACGGCACTTCGACCGCAACGGATGACACGCACTCGTTCCAAGCAGATGTCACATCATTTCGAAGAAGTTGACGACGATACACAACGGCAGGTTGTAAGCCGAGCAACGATGACGACCCAAGTAATACCGGAAATGTCTTCAGGTCTTCGCTCATAACAAACATGGACCGTCGGCAGCTGCCGCCAACGGCATGTAACGTAGGAAACGAGCAATGCGATCGCGCACTGACAACATCGATAGCCGCGGTGACCGCACCGGGAAGTGACCGAAGGATACGTATGCACAAACAGCACTGCGTGAGCACTGAACAAACCAATCATGAGCGCCAGTCAAAAGAGCATAAAGAAATCCGAAACTCACAACGCAGAACCCATCGACCTAAAATTACGACACTGTCGATAACGACGAAGTATGCATCGAAAACGGTGCGAGGATTGCGTGCACGGAGAACGCCAGCGAACACTGAAGAACCCCGGTATAAGACATGATGCTAACGCAAACCAAAACCACGCTTACAATCATGAAGCCCCTCGCGAAACGAAACAAGAAGATAGTATATCATCGCGGGGGCTAACAGAGGCGTCGGTTGCGATGCAAGAACAGATGCGCAGAGAAGGAGTCGACTGTTCCAAATAACAGAATGGATTTGGCTATTGCTGCAGCGGTAGCGGAGACCTGCTTACGTCAGCCTTAAGCTGGACAAAACACCTTTTTCGGTATTTGTTGCCCACGGTCTACGCCACCTGCTCGATCTGTTATGTTCAGCTACAGCTGCGTCGCTTTTCATCCACGTCGCTTTTCATTGACATCACCTCTGTAACGTTCTGCGTACTCGGATGACTTTCGGCATCTTCATAGTCTGCCTTTTGGTGCTTGCTGTCCTATTCAGCATTTGCATCATCTTGGGGGTGACACGTTTTAGCTGTGAGTGTCTGTGTTCACAGATACCCCTGTCTCTCTGCTGAGATTCATCCGTCAGTGCGTTTCAACGACATGCTGCGTGTCTGCATCGTCGCTTTTCACCTCCTCTGTTATGCTCCGTGTAATCCGACGGCTTTCGGCGTTGCAACAGTTGAACTCCTGCTTCAAGCTGTCCTGTTTTGCGTTTGCGTGATGTTAGCAGTGATGCATTGCACTCGTGAGTGTCTGTGCTGACACATATCCCTGTTTGTCTGCTGATGTTCATTCTCCAGCACCTTTCAATGACATTTTATGTGTCATACTGTGTGCATTTCTGCCCGGTGCGGTCACCGAGGCGCTGGTCACTGTTAGCGTGCGGTCGCGTTATACTGTTTTGCCCGGTGCGGTCACCGAGGCGCTGTCGACTGGTAATGCACGGTCGCGTTACTCCTCTACTGGTCACAGTTTCGTCGGGGGCGGTACCCGACGGTCAGATTCTGTTTCGACGTCTGAGCTGCGGGCGTTTCCCGTCGTGTTAGGCTCCCGCTCTCTGCTCGCATTGCATTCGTCGGTCAAGTATCGATGTCAGCTTCGTCACGAGAATGTTACCTCGCTCTGGGAATATGGTGTACGTTCCATTGCCGTTGAGCTGCCCTTTTCATTTCTTGTCCCGCGATTACCTTTTCGTGGTCTTCAGGAGTTAGCGCGGGTTCATGGTGTCGCTGTAAGCCGTGGCCAGCGCAACTTGAATGGGTTGAGTTCAGTATGTGCAGCACATTGCTGTTCAGTGGCTTGCCCGTCTACGCTGTCGGTGTTTGATTTCC
>NW_024468560.1:0-40919 GCF_001632365.1 Laetiporus sulphureus 93-53
ATCGAGATATAACATCATTACAAAGTATGCTGGGAAATAGTTACGGTGCCTCTCTATCGTCGACATCCAGTGTTTCTAATAGCCCATCATCTGCGGATCTCCAGTCCTACCGTATGTACTCTGTTACCATCGTAGTGATCTCTCACTGAAACGGTATTTCAGTCAATCTCTTCTTCTCCGCATATCTGCCAAACATGCCCATCATTCATCCAGCTACCTTCACGTTTGAGGGGAAATCGCCGCTGCTGCTTGCAGCCATGCAAGCGTGCAGCGCATTGTATGTCAAGACACGTGCTGCCGACCAATTCATCAATTCGGTCCTTACGAAAGCGAGAGACGAACTCATCGTTGAGTTTGTAAGTCACACCTTATGCGGCTTGTGCCTGGCAATATCGGTTTACCTGTATACAGGGAAAGGAGTCTGTCGATTGGGAGCGTCAAATTGAATTGATCCTTGCCATGGATCTCTTACAAACTCTGGGTTTATTCCACAAAACCTCGAAGCAACGTACGCTTTCAGCTGTTTATCATGGAGTCTTAACAATGGTAAGTGCATATATACGGACATGTTCAATCGGTATTGAAGGTCTTGTAGATGATACGTTTAAGTGATTTCGGCGAACAGATCTCGAAGTGGACAGCGCCGGAAAACATAGAGCCATCTTCACTCGATCAGCTTTGGCGCGATTGGGCAATTCGAGAGACTGCTAAGAGGTGACTAGCATTCTGTCATCTCTCATGTTGCATTCCTTGCTGATATCAGTGTGCGTGCAGGGCTCTCACGCTCTCGTACTTGCACGATGGCTGTCATTGCTTGTATTACGATCTCCGTCCCACCTACGTGACATCCGAATTCGACATCGACCTCCCTTGCGAGAACACTCTATGGGCAGCTACAACAGCAGAGGAGTGGCTTTCGGTCCTCCAAAAACCATCACCGTACGGGACGATCTCGGAACGCCTTCGCGGTCCTTCTCTCCGGGGAACTTACGCCCGGCTGGAGAATGCGGGCGATTCGCTCCTGCACCCGTACTGCCCCCTTTGCACATTTCGTCGTCATCCACGCAATTCTGCGCCAGTTCTTCGAGGAAGACATCGAGTCTCGGTTGTCAGAGACGGCGACAGATGGCGACGCTTTACTTGAGCATGCCAGCCGCATCAGCGAAGGACGATTATGGCCGTTGCAAGCTACCCTGCACAACTGGCTCCAAAGCTGGTTGGGCTCACCAGATTCGCCGCCGTATTCGAACGGGGTCCCACGCTTCCTCGAACAGGCCTTGACGTACTACTGGATTGCACAGATTGCCATCATGGCGTACCGAGAGCGCCTGCCGCCGTTCTGCGGGAGGACATACCTTATGTCAGGGGAGGCCAAGTTCTGCCTGATCAAGAAGTGGGAGATGCACATCCGCGAGTTCCTGCACAGCGGGGCTAAGGAGCCCACCTTATTCTTGGAGGAGTTCGTTAAAGTGCGCCGTTTTGCAGGAGCCTGATGCGGGAGAGTGGGCGGGCGTGCTGGGATTCTTCTCGGATACGTGATGTCCTTGCGTGTAGATACTCAGCTGAGACCTCCCGGCCTCATGCACATGGCACGCAGAATTAGAAACTATGCGGATCATAACGAAGAGCCAGCTCATCCGAGAGGAGCTCGTCCTGCTTATCCTTGGCATGTCCACTACAACTATAAATCGACAAAGTACATTGACTAGGCCGTTCCAGGCGACTACAACAGGTTCTGTTCGATCGCTTGAACAGGAGAACTCATAAGATTTTCTTGGATCGCATTGGATCACTTTGATACCCTCGACGAAATTCGCAGCATCAACGAAATTCGCAGCATAACGACGGCACAAGAGAATGCGAACTTGCTTGTGCGAGGAAGATGACGAATTGCAAAACCCAGGGAGCACTGAGGACACGGAGAACGGTATTTGGTCGGGAAAATCTGAATACGTCCTAAACCCGCATGGCACGACGGACAGTGAGGGGCCTGGTGCCACATCAGCGGAAAGACTACGCCACAGCTAAGAGTACCGGCCAGGAAGGGGTGGCAAACCGTAACCCTTGCACGCTACACATCCGCCTTGGCATCATCAGGCGTCTTCGGAGACTAGGGGACTGTATGGTTACGGCTAACCTCCAGATTTCTGCCTGCGTTTTAGATCAAGGGGGAGCGTTAGATCCATCAGCATTACGTATGCCGAAGGTAGCGAAATGATGAATATCTTAGAATATCAACGCAAGAGTCATGGAGAGTGGCCAGGCTCTGGCGTTACACACCAGGCCACAACGGTCAGCACATGATCAGATGCTCCGATGCCAGAAGGACAGCACGGGGACCATTTCGAGCAGTGAAATAGACGAGTCGGCACTTGTGGAAATATGATGTTTCGCCGTATATGCTGGCCACCTGCAATAATGTCGACATCCTTTCGATGTTCCACCGCTCTCGATTCAACGCACTCTCAGTTCGTCCGCACTCCGTGCCCTTCGACGTTGATGTTACTTCTCCCTAGGTCAGCATGACACCCCTGTCAGCATCATTATATCGTCTAAATCTTCTTGTCTTTCTGATGCTATAAGTGATGAATATAGGACACCGGCGAGTTAGGAGCAAGGTAGATTGCGAAGTACATAAGGCCAGTGCGCTGATCTACGACGAAGTACATAAGGCCAGTGCGCTGATCTACGAAAATGACGCCTGATGCAGATGGACCGTACATACAAGATGGGCCTACTATAACTTAACGTTTACACTGAAATCTTGTCCGTATACAGCTCTGATAGCTGGTCCTATGAGTAATGTGAATATATACTGCAATCAAGTATGGGTGAGTAAAGCCAGACATTCATCATCGGCACCCATCGAGCGGTACAGCTGAAATCCTTTTCATGGCCGTCGTTTTCCTCTCTCCTTTCGCTACCCTCTTCAGTCGTTCAAGACATGTCTGAATGCTCCTCGACTGCAGCCTGACAGGTATGATGTAGCCCGTGAATGCAGGATGCTGCGCTGTTTGCAGAGAGTCTTGAATTTGGTTGTTCAGCTCCTGCAGTGTCTGCAATGCCCCAACTGTGTACGCCAGGGCGTGCCTGCGGTGACTATCGATGCGATGTATCAAGGTCAAGTCACTATCAAGATGATGCAACTTGTCTTGATTCCAGCCAAGATACGTCCACCATTGGGCAAGAATAGTTGCCCTTCGGTGAGTCAACTTGGCATGATCTTGGACTATGAGTTCGTGTAACACTGCCAGCTGCTGTTTCAGCCAGACCAGTCTTGATTGGTAAAGCTCTCCATCAACCAGAAGCGTCTTCATGAAGGCTGAAGCGATCGCCGTGGGATCCACCCATGGCTCTAATTGCTGTGACTTGGACAATCCCTCATCGTCAGATAGCCATGGTCTGGATAGATATGGACAGTTCTGCTGATGAACAGCAAAATCGTCTGCAATGGAGATGCTGCAAGGTAGCTAGGTAAAGCTCATATCTGTGATCGAAGGTTTATGTACTCACTGATCAATCGCACTTAAGACAGCAGCCTTGAACTTTTGAAGCCCTTGTGATGACTCTTCGGCTCCCTTTGACAGGTCATCCAGCACAGCAGTCAATCGCTCTGCACTGGGCAGAGAGCTAACCCACACTAGCGGGACGAGTTCTCCTGTCACAATCCCTGCCTTCATCAGGTCAATACTGAACCCCGAGTTGCGGAGGGCAGCATCAAGCCATTCGTCGAAATAATCCCGGTCTATCTTCGTCCAGATGCTCTGGTCTAATGACACAAAATTTGGAGTGTCCCGCGGTGTAATTGTGAGGGCATCAGGAACCTGAGAAGAATTGGGACAAGGCAGAAGCAAAGGTAGGAGAGGCAAGGAGCATAACAAATGTGCTATGGAACCTTGAATGAGCACGGCCGTCTTTAGAATCAGCCATGCGCAGACGTATAATGACAAGGGGCGCTTTGCCTAATTCAGAGCGGTGCCGACAACATTAATCGCATAGATGGCCGACGGGCGTACAACATGAGTGGAGAAACCCCTAAGAAAGCGAAGTGGATAGCTCGACTGCATGCCATCGAAGGTCTGCCAATGTCAATGACGTAAGTATGCAGAAGTGGCCTAAGAGCACTCACATTCACAGGAGCTGGCATATTTATCTCGCTTAGGGATGTGGCAGACAAAGGAAATGGTGGAACCTTCTGCATCGCTACCGGCATGCGTGCAGGCGCATATATATACTATCATGACTTGCTGTAGTCCAAGAATCATCAGTCACACTCGCAGTCGTAACGTAAGTCTTCACCCACCTAGCTAGTACGGACACCCCTACCCTCTCTTCTCCGCCCATGCCCATCTCGCTTCTCTGCCCATGCCCATCTTGCTTCTCTTCCCGCAGCGACGTCCCCTCACCCATATCCCCGTGCTGGATCTGCTGCCAGGTGCTGTGCGAGTTCTGCACGCTGAACATGCCTGTACTGCTCATGCCCCGAGAACAGCGATGCACTCATTGCAGAGGGCAAGCCTGACGGCGGCGTGCGGGAGAGCACCATCGGAGAGTTGTTACCACATAATTTTGGCCCGGAGCATCTGGAGCTGCCGCGGAGATCATGAAGAATGGAACGGAGAGAAACGAAGGTAAATGATAGCTGAAGGATATATACGTATACAGTGTCTACATGAATGCTAGTAGTACAATAAACGAACATATTCACGCAGAGCATGACCTTGTTCTTAATTTATAGTGACGGCCGTAAACCATGCTGCTCGTCAGACCCGTCATGATGCAGCTGCTCCTGCTCTTGCCGCTCCTTGAAATCCTGCATGCCTCGATGGATCTCCTGCCGCCACTCGTGTCCTTACTCTCTTGCTTCTCGTCGCACCTGTGTGAGGTTGCAGGCAGCAGCAAGATGGTTACCTTGAGGCTGATCCCAACCAGCTGCAGGTCAGAGCATTAGGGTGCCATCAGAATCTCACAGTCCATTGTTTAGAAAATATCAACTGCGCACCAGCAGGCCCACGGAGACCATCACCAAGTTCTTCTCTGTATCCTCGTCATTTTCATTAGGCTCTGTTATGAGAAACTCGGAGTGCGTCGAGAGTCTCCGCGAGCATGGCCACTCATACTGGTGGCGGGCCTCCGGACTAGGCGAACGAGCGGCGGCCATACAGTGCATCGTAGGTGGCGGTGATTGCCCGAAAGCGGCTATGCCGCTTCCCGGGCGAATCTTCCCTGGCGAGTCAGGTTGAAACACCCTGACGAGGTCGTAGTCTGCGGGATTGAAGGATAGAGGACTAGTCAGTTAGCGTCATGAAGATAATGTTATGCTATGGGGACGCGGCGCAGAGTGCACCAGAGACAGTTGTGAAATAGGAGATGCGAGCTGTAGCTGGAATGGCATGGACAGGAGAGAAGAGGAGGGGAGATGCACACATCTTGTTTTGATGTCCTTCTGGATGCGGGAGATAGAATATTTGGTACGGGTGGGATGCACTTTGGAGGGGTATTCGAGGTGGTCGTGGTGACGGTGCGCAAACGAAGGTGTGGGCGAGCACGCAGCAGGGCACGCTCACAGCACGGGCAGCTTCAGCATCAGCGCCGCGCCGCCGCGAGGGTGAAAATTTTAATCACCAGAGACATGGGTTGACCGTGTCAAACTCCGGTTTAATACGCTAAAATTCCCTTTTATGGCAATACATTCACAATATCATACCGAATTTATCAGGGTCACATATGGTCCGTGTCAGTGAATATTCAGATTGCTGATGGGCATGAAAAGGAAACGTCCAACGGTCGCACAAATGTTTAGGTCGCGCGGACTTGGGCAGACCTGGGTGGGAAGAGCGGGTGGTTAGAAGGAGGTGTGTGTGCTACAATTTCGACGGAATCAATTCAGCGAGATCTCCATTGGTACACAAGCACGTACATAGTGACACAGCCCTGCACAGATTTATTTTTCCACGGAAAACCTGATGGAAAAATGGTGAAAATATCTTAAGTCTGGATATGAAAATAGTTTGGAAATCAGGTGGAGACAATTGAATTATGTTACAATTGCTTCACTGAAACATATCAGTATCACATATTTTTGGACTGAAATATCTTCCTTTGGGAAATAGTTTCACTATTGCTGATACGTTTCGGTAAAACAATCATAACATAATTTAATTGTCTCCGCCCAATTTTCAAACTATTTCCATATCCAGATATAAGATATTTTCACCATTTTTGCATCAGGTTTCCCGTGGAAAAATAAATCTATGCAGGCTGTGCGATGGTAGAACATATATAGCAGAACGTCATGAATGATGGCAGTCTAGATGCGGAAAGAACTCCAGACAGTCTCTCGCTTATCCGACAACTGCTCTCCTTCAAACTGACCTCACAGACAACTTGCCGACAACCAGTATGGAAGAGACATCAATGCGCCTTCGAAAGCAAGTCCTGCTGACTCGGAGGACGTGGTTCGGCAGCTTGGATATCTTGCAGCAGGACAAAGAATGCTTAGGTCTATCAGCAAAGCATATCATTTCAACGTGATCATACCCTTTGGCCTGCATTCATGGACACCAGATTGGTCGCAGGCATCGCAGTCTTGCAGAAGATTGGGTGATACACATCAAGGCAAGCTGCCAGATGCGACGAGTCACGAAAGACAGCACTGTGGCCTATCGAAAGATGCCCGAGATAGGTGCCCGCGCAAGTCTCGACCTATGCCTCCTCCCGCTGTCTTTTACCCTCCACCTTTGTTCAGCATTTTCTTCTGCACACTCCACGTGCTGCCTGTAGAGCTGTACCATGCCATGTGAACAGATTCGTGCTACCTGTAGAGCTGTACCATGCCATGTGAACAGATTCATGCTGCCGACGGTGTCTGCCCGATACTATGCACAGGGCCCATAAAAAGAAAGGAGGTTTTCTGGGTTTCCCTTTAGGCAACAGCACCAGAAGGGTGAGGCTTTGAAGGAATATATGAGTCGCGTGGCAGCTGCTCGTATAGCCAGCGCTTTGTGCTGAGATAATGTGAGTGTGTCACAGTTTTTCCACGCCACAAGTCTCAAGTGTCCACAGACCATTATTTATCCACCCAGTTACCATATATAGAGTGTACCACTACACCTCCATGTGTATATCATAGAATATCTATGCCACTCGGACATTCCTCAGACATGTACCAGTCACGTGACCCTACATCATAGTGACATCATAGGCCTGGACTCCGTAGACACTCCTAGACTTAGACCGACTCCACTAGGCCTGAGCACGCCATAGCATGCCATAATGATGTATTAGTACGAATCTAGGGTATGCAGGGTCCTACACCCAGTACCAGGGGTCTTACCCCACTATATATATACTGGCTTGAGCTGAGGCCTACCCCTCAGTTTCGAGTTGGTCTTTACTCCTCTACTCAGACCAGAGAACCCTGACAGGTTAGATGAGAGCAGATCCAGGAGTTCCTGAGATTCTTTACATAACTCGAAACTGCTCCTCTTGTTCTGTGGTCACCGGTCGATGCCTCAGAATGTATACAGCTGTCGATCACTTCCATCTCTATCGTGCTCACCCAGAGCTCTTCCCACTTTCCTCAGGCTTAGCCGCGCCCTGCTGAACCTCTTTGGTGAAGCAAATATGCGAATTATTAGTCAGAATACAAGGCCCTAAACCAGCCTCCTGGGAAAGTGGGCGACATACTACAGTCCTAAACTTTGCCGTGACCCTAAGCGTAAGGGGACTTTCTAGTCAACCTAGTGGTTGAAACCAATAGGGCTGTTAAGAGGGGCCGGAGAGCCTGACGATGACAGAATCTACTAGGAGAAAGGGACGCAGTACTCC
Organism: Laetiporus sulphureus 93-53; assembly: GCF_001632365.1. Taxonomy (NCBI): domain Eukaryota; kingdom Fungi; phylum Basidiomycota; class Agaricomycetes; order Polyporales; family Laetiporaceae; genus Laetiporus; species Laetiporus sulphureus. The sequence goes on from NW_024468560.1 coordinate 7,831, forward strand.
TTAAAAGGGTACCACTATTGAGGATTCACCACAGCTAAAGTGCACCAGTGGACCTCTGAAGTGTGGGACTGCTCGTCCATATAAAATATCCTCAGCCAAGCTGTCATGCATCTGGATAGTCTAACTATCTAACTACAGTAGGGTGCGGTCTGCTTATGACAGCGCATCTGGATCAGTAGTAACAACCGCAGACAAGAGAGAACTTGCGGGAGGTCAGGGACACCTTTGAAAGAAACCCACTACAGGAAGCTGTGAATCAGAAACACTTCTGGACTGCTCCGGTGTGACCTGCAAAAACCTCGAGTAGCGAGGGACTAAACCTACTTGCTCAGTGCTAAAGTGGCACCAGACGCGTATTCAACCCCTGCGCAGTTCTGACCTCTTAGGGGTTTAGTTACCAATACATACATAGACAAATAGTCATTTGACGTGGGACGAACTCTTGGAAAGCTCTGCTGGAACGGCAGGTGAACCAAGGTTACATCCCTTCAGAGGTAGTTGGACACTGGTGGTGAAATAATCAAAGACCACAAAGATTCCTCTGCGACTGCGAACCATGTCATTCAGGACTCCGTAGTAACTAGACCTACTAGGAGTAGCAGGACTTTAAAGCTGTGTCTGGGTCATTACAAGGCCTTGGTGAAGAACAACTGGTCAAGACCGCGAGTAGATCCCAGCATCAAATGCAAAGGTTCTCGTTGGAAGGATACACAGAAATCTATACCATAGCTCCAGGACTGATAGAGTGGGATCAGATCTATGAGCATATCAGCGTCGTATTCCGGGCAGACTTCATCTACCAACCTCACGTCGCACAAGCTCATTTCATCCTATATCGCTATCGAGTCGTCATCGACTATTATGAAAGGCTCGAATATCAGCCACATCGCATAGTCCGGGAGGCCCCCACATGACTTGAATCGGTAGAAGACGACAAGGGGTTGTACCATCTCCTGTTTAACAAAGAATACGGTATCTCCTCCGACGAAGAAGAACCTTTCTGAATAGGTCGCCAACACCCGGACCAGGCAACACCACCGAAAATGGCTGCACAATCCGATCACTCCATAGAAGAACTCCTGAACCCCGAAGGCTAAGGATCCAGGGCACCCACTCCAATGTCATTTGATGACACCAACATCATTGCTCCCACCCCCAGATACTTCATGACGCCGGCCATGTTGGAGGCCATTCCCCAGAGAAGGGGACCTTCAGCAAGGCTGGTGGATGAATTTGCCACCCTGTACCCTAATGAACCAAGGACAGGAAGGTGCTTTCATCAATGGGAGTACGATATCTGGGCGCGGGATCATTCTGAAGAAGATAAAACCCGGTATTGAACCTCACAGGTAGATGTGGTGGCAAGACATGGAGGGGCAGAAAGGGGCCAAGACTATGTTTGGTTGAGCCACGCCTCAGGAACCCTGCCAGGGTACGAACAATACATGTTCCCTGACAACAGGTGAGGTTACTATCTGGCACGACCCAGCCTCCCACCTCCAACAGAAGAAACCCCTGGATTCTGGACACAACCCGTGGACATGCGATGGGCCTACCAGCACCTCTAAGCTGACTACAATCGCTTATGTGAATGACTTGACAATGCACAGAGGGAGTTGACGGAGGCACGAGAGTCACACTTGACCGTGGAAGCAACCTGAGACTGCCTCATGAGGGAGAATGCAGAACTAAAAATCACCGCAGAACAGCGTGCTATAGAGGGTGGCAACCAGATTCACCAGCTAAAAACAGAGCTTGACGCCATAACCAAGGCGCTCAAGTCCAGTGAGGAGAGGGTGAAGGGCCTCGAAGATATCAACGAGACCCAGAAAGCTCAAATTACGAATCTGAAAGCCCTAGTGTGACCGCCACCTCCTTCCCCCATTCGATCACCCAAGAAACCAATCGACAAAGGCAAGAAGAGGCAGGATCTTCTACAATGGAATATTCGGGAATGGGCAACAGGAGTCACTGGACCTGCCGGCCCTAGCGGGCTCAAACCGACATGTCAGGCAAACCCTGAGCAGCCGCCCCCTAGGGTGCAGACGCCCCCAATTTCCCCAGCACATTCCTAAGAGGGAGACCAAGATGATGAATTGGCAGGGGCGCACTACGCATTTCCACCAGAGCAACCAGTTCTGCCACCAGATAGGGACCACCGCTCTGCAGCCCCCACTCCGGCATCCTCAGATGAAGTACATAGGAAGTCATTCCGAGGACCAAAGGTCAACCTCCCGGAATCATTCGACAGTATCAAAACCAAGGCTAAGGCATGGCTCGTCGATGTAATCAACTACATCGTCATGAAACCCAGCGAATTTGAGGATGAGCAGGCTAAGATTCGATGGGCCTTGTTGTACATTCGCAGACCATAGATAGACCACTGGAAGGCTTCCCTCCTAGAATGAATGATGGAAGGTGTCGTGGTCTATGCCATGCTCCAGGACTTCATCACAGATTTCAAGAAAATGTACTACCCTGCGAACCTGGAGCTGGAAGGTCAATGGATGCTGCGCACCATGCAGCAAAGGTTTAAGCCTTGGAAAGAGTTTGAAGCCGAATGGGAACATTGGGTCAAGGTCTCAGGGTACAAGGATGAGCAGCTGCTGCTCCAATTACTTAGGACGGCCATGAGAAAGGAACTCTGTGATAGAGTATGGGCATCTGAAGGTATTAGCCAGAATGTCAATAGCTACGATCTGTGGAAACAGGTTGCAGCTCGGCTAGACCTTCAGCAGCAGCAGCAGTGGGCATCCACCTATGAGGACTGAAAGGGCAAGGGAAAAGTAAAAGACTCCAAGACCCGACAAGTCCACCAGGAGGAAGGTTCAACTACGGTAACAGCAAACACGGTCAGGACATCTGGAAGGGTGTCCGTCAGGAATGTTGATGAGGCAGGAAAAGCGGTGCCACACAAGGAAATGGTAGGCATGGAAAATGAATGCGACAAGCACCGAAAGTGTGGTACCTGCAGAAAGGAAAGGTCGAAAAAGGGGTCGTGCACAGATATATGGCACACCCACTACTACGACAGAAAGTCGCAGTGCTGGCGCAAAAAGGATGCCCAGCCTGCAGCTCAGGCTAATACGGTAGAAGAAACTGAGGCCATACAAGCATTCAAGGCAGCCATTGTGGCCAACCCCGCTGATACGCACTGAGATATTCTGTGATCAAAAAATGCCAGAAATTGCGTCCGACTATCGCACAATCAGATAGCGAGTCACCGTGATCCGGAACAACAAACACCAAAGCTGGAACAGTCCAGAGTGGGCAAAGGAAGGCCTTGCCGACTGCCTGGGAAAACTGAACCGCATGAAGAGGTCAGAAGGAGAACATAAGGCACGGAAATAACGAGAAAGCCACGAAGAAGCGTAGCCGATTACGAGGCACAGCACAAGAACGGAACGTGACCGGTTAGGCAACTTGGAGATGAACAAGTGTGCTAAGTGAATGGAAGGCAGGGTAGCAGGCCAACGAACCCTGGCAGGGCCAGACTTCCAGTTCCCTGACTGTAGGATACGGAGAGGGGGCAGGAGCAAGCTTTGCGACATGTTTCAATGGATCGGAAACCTAATGTATGATCGGAAACGCATTTCAGCAACTCAGCTGGCTCATTTCCGATCCACTATATAATTTACACTGTACATAGAAATTAAAAAAAAAAAAAAAGAGGAAGGAAGTTCTCCATAAGAGTTTTCCCATGCAGCAGGGTTCGGTTCTCGTCTTGTCTATGCTAGGGCGTCGTGCCTGACTACGTCTACATCTATTGTGATCACATTCACACCTCTGGGATTCTCGACACCGACAGGGGCAGCACTCTTAGTAGTGGCCTCCAGCTCGACTCAGGTTTCAGCCAGTTAAGCCACATTATCGCGCTTTCATCATCTCACACCATCACCTGCTGCTCTCACACCACTAGTCACGAGTCTAAACCAGGATCCCATCCCCATTGGACCCTGTAGCCTCGCTAGCACCCAGGGGTTCCTCATCGGTGCTCGTACCAGTTCTAGATGCCCAGGGCTTCATCGTCGGTGCTCATTCCAGCTCGGTAGCTATTAGGGACTCATCGTTGGCACTTAACCCAGTTCGGAGCAAGTTAGGGCTTCATCGTCGGCACCTACCCAGCTTTGTCCAGAAGTAGCTAGTCCTCATGACTCAGCCCAGACCCTCAGCTATCACCGTTTTGCGAGCATAGGAGTCGCCAATTGCATTCCACTCCCACACACCTCCACACTTCAGCTTTCGACTGTTGCCCAGTCAGACCTATCCCCATAATTGAACCTGACACTCACCGACTCGCATTTTTCATGGTATTTCACTCCATTTCAAGCACACACAGCCGAACGACTGGCGGCCGCCCATCGCTGCATTATCATCTGAAGTTTCCTGTGACCGTAGCCCCAAAGGGACCATGGACGGACGAGCCCTGGTTCGCCTGCCAAGAGCAGAGGAACTTGGTTAGGAAGTGCTGCTCATGGCCAGGACGCGATTGAGCATATCATTCCTGGAGCCCACCGCGAGGGGTGGAGAGGATTTAAAAGTTCCACAGCACTGAGTCGTCAGCCTTACGATCGGAAACCGAAGAAGCAGTTTGGTATTCCCTTGAAACAGAGTCAAAAATACCACCATAGGTGAAAAATCGGACGAAGAAGTCTTTTCGTCATTCAATCAGAGGCTCAGGCGACTTCATGAGTTTCAGAGGGCCGGATTCGAGTGAGCAGAAGAAGGCCGACCCCACTTAGCCAATTTCCGACCATCTCCGTCATTTGAAACATGTTCCTCAGCTTCACGATCGAGATCACCAGCTTCTAGAACCACTAGCCCACTTAGTTCACTTACCCTGCTATCACATCATTCTTCAGAGTTTTCGACTGTGGAAGCTCAGTCGGAACACATTTCTGAGGCTTCATCGCAAGAAATCCCACTTAGGACTCTTCTAGACAAGCTAGAAGCAGCCTTCGCAGCAGAACAGGCATCGAATCCAGTCCAGAACCCTACCCAGACACTTAATTTACCGACCCCCACAGCCACAGTCAAAATGGGTACTGTCATAACCAATCAGATGCCATTTCGTGGTGATCGATCAGCACCCACTTTCGATCCTGATCAGCCCAGAACCCTCTTTCGCTTCTTCGATGACCTAGAAATCCTATTCACGCATTGCCAAGTAATGAATGAAGTGGAAAAGAAGCTGTGGGTGAAACACTATCTCAATATAGATATTGCCGATCTAGTGGAGTCGCTTCCAGAATATTCCGATCCCATGAAGACTTATGTCGATTTGCGACAAGCCATACAGGAGCTGTATCCAGGCGCAGATACAGAGCGCAAATGGGAAGTTCAAGACATGGATTTCTTAGTCGGGGAGTGAGCCTGATTGGGAATTCAGACGATCATGGAACTAGGAAACTATCATCGGGAATTCCTAGCCATCACCTCGTTTTTCATTGGCAAGAACCGCATTTCGGAGTCGAAACGCAATCGTGCGTTCGTTCGAGGATTTTCACTGGAGTCGTGGAGTCGCATTTTGCAACGCTTGCAGCTGAAGCAGCCGGATCACTACCCAGATGATCCCTACTGGGTAGACGACGTCTATGAGGCCGCAAAGTTTGTGTTGCATGGCACTAGCACAGGGCCAACCACAGTAAAGCTGACTATAACTACATTGACTAGTAGTGCACCAGCAATCAAGAGCGAGGATATTTCGTTGCTTATTGAGAGCCTGGTCAAGTCAGTCCAGACACTCACGACAGCTGTGACAGGTGAAATTGCGAAGCAGAATGGGAGTCAAGCTGTGACTGCAAGCAGACCACCAGTCACAAATGGAAGTTTGAGTGGATTTTGCCACTATTGCGGAGAAGCCAGAGGCATGATCAGAACATGCAAGCACGTCGAGGAGGACATAAAGAGTGGCAAGTCCCTATGCAACGCAGCTGGAAAAGTTGTCCTACCGAATGGCACCTTCGTACCTCGCACCATTCCAGGCATTACGATTCGCGATCACATTTACGAGTGGCACAGATGCAACCAGACTCCAGTCGCAGCATCGGTCTCAGCGGCAAATCTATCTGAAGTCTCAGAGGACAAAGCCAGTTCATTCTCGCTAGGCACAGAAGATAGGATCGAAGCTTTGGAACAGGAGCTATTCAACTTAAAGTGATCACGACCAGTCTTCGACAGAGTTCATATGCCACCACGAAGACCAGCAAGATTAGCTGCAAAGCCAGCACAGTCAGAAAAGGCATCCGAGCAAGTGCAACCTCAGGTGGAGCCAGAGAAGGCCACTGAGAGTGCGCCGAGTACGTCAGTTCCAGCAGTTGTGGATGCAGTGCCAGAGCATCCTTTCCGATCGGCTAGAGACGCGTTATACGTTCCACCAAACACGCATAACTTCGGTCAAGCCCCAAAGCCAGGAGCAAGAGATGCAGCCTATCGCAATGCCCCACCAGTCTACCAGCCAAAGCTTGTGACTACAGTTTTTGAGTGATCGATGAAGTTGTCGGCTGTCACGTTGTCCATGGAGGAGTTGCTGTCGATATCACCAGATGTGTGCAACAAGTATCGTGAAGCGTGCACACTGAAGCGTGTAGTACCTCCAAGTGCGACCGGAATGGTGACAATCTTCGAAAATGTGGAAGACAGCAGCTCTATGATCGGACAGGAAGAGAAGTTCACCTGTCCAGGGGAGCCTTTAGCAGTGACAGGCTCAATAATACCCGATCCCTACAATGTCTACTTGAAGCACATTCCTAACAGAGATGAGCCAAAGCAACTAACGGTCGCAAAAAACTCCCAAGCATTGCGATCGATAGTCACACTCATCGACAACAAAGAGCGAGTACAGGTGATTCTAGACCCAGAATGCCAAATTGTCGCAATGTCGGAAGACGTCTGTCTCTTGCTGAGACTCATTTACAATCTAAACCAAGAAGTCAACCAGTTGCTCGGACTGGTTCGCAACATACCTTTCCAAGTCGGAGAGATCGTCCTATATTTGCAGATCCACGTCATTTGCGCAGCAGCCTATGACATTCTTCTAGGATGACTGTTTGATGTGCTCACCAAGAGCATAGTTCGCAACTTCTTCAACGAGAACCAGATGGTTACAATCGTATGTCCCAACACGGGAAGAATCACAACGATACCCACGATACCGAGAGGACCACCACGAGTCAGAGCACAGCCTTTCCAATCGAAGGATTCGGGTTTTCACTAGCGGAAGAATGAGTACCGAAAGCGGCGGGATGGCATTAATCATTGATGTAAGCAGCACAAATACCCCTAGTATATCAGCCTATTCCCCAGTCATATCTTTTGATCTCATTTCCGTTCAGTCAAGCTATTTGCGAGCATCAGGACAAGTCTTCGATGCAGTATCATCATTGTACACAGTAACCTCAGACTTCCTACTGACACCTCGAACCTCGACTTCACGACTACTACAGATGATTATAGGCCCAGGTTGCGATCAAGAGTTAAGCTTGAGAGCCGGCTATGCTGCAACCAAGAAAAAGTACAAGCCAGTCGTGCTCAAAACTCGACCAGTAATCGCATCGGTACCCGAGCAATTTCGTATCGTCCGACGAATAATTGGAGATCCTTTGCGACACCTACCTGAGCTTCCAGAGTGACCAGGGCCTTTCTTTCCTACTGGTCGCTATATGAAGGAATGCATGGAGGCTTTGGGTATCACGCACCAGCCAGGATTCTTATGGCCAGAGGAGTGAGCTCTTATGCACACATTCATGTGTTTGCATAACCAGGCATTTGCTTGGAGCGATTCCGAGCGAGGAAGATTCAAGTCACAGTATTTCTCACTGATCGATTTTCCAGTCATTCCACATCAGCCATGGGTTCAGTGAAACATTCCAATTCCACCAGGCATTTACAAGGAAGTCTGCGCGATTATCAAGAAGAAGTTGGACGCCGGAGTCTACAAGCCCTCTTACTCATCCTACCGATCGCGATGGTTCTGTGTCATAAAGAAAGACGAAAAGTCTTTGCGACTTGTTCACAGTTTCGAGCCACTCAATGCCATTACAATCCAGCACTCGGGAGTTACGCCGACTCCAGAACACCTAGCAGAACAGTTCGGCGGTCGCGCATGTGGAGCCATGCTCGATTTATATGTTGGATATGTTGAGCGACTCATAGCGGAGACCTCCCGTGACCTTACCACCTTCCAGACATCATTCGGAGCTTTGCGACTTGTCACCCTTCCGATGGGGTAGACCAACTCGGTACCGATCTTCCACAACGACGTCACATACATTTTGCAATCGGAAATCCCTGCGTTCACCATGCCATACATCGATGACGTTCCAGTCAAAGGTCCAGCGACCAGATATGTCAAGTCTGACGGAAGCTTCGAGATGATCGCAGCTAATGATGGTATCCGACGATTTGTTTGGGAGCACTTCCAGAATCTCAATCGGATTGTGCAGCAAATGAAGTATAGGGGTGGTACCTTCTCAGAAACGAAGTTAACGCTATGCGCCGAAGAGATCATGGTCATCGGACACAGGTGCACCCTGATTGGATGATTGTCAGATGAATCGCGAGTCTGGACAGTCAAAAATTGGGGCCCATGCAAGGACCTATCGGAAGTTCGAGCATTCTTAGGCAGGATCGGAGTTGTGAGGATCTTCATCAAAGACTTCGCAAAGCGAGCTCACTCACTCATGCAGCTCACTTGGAAAGGAGTTCCATTTGAATTTGGCGAGGCACAGCTCAAAGCGATGGAAGACCTGAAGCAGGCATTATTGGAATTGCCAGCTTTGCAAGCAATCGATTACGACTCATCAGCACCAGTTATTCTTGCAGTGGACATGTCTCTGATCGCAGTCAGATATCAGTTGTGCCAAGGCACAACTGACGGATCGAAAAAGCAGTTCTTCAGTCAGTTTGGGTCTATCATGCTCAACGATCACGAGAAGAGGTTTTCGCAACTGAAGCTCGAGCTCTATGGTCTATATCACGCTTTGCGAGCACTTAAGGTCTATCTGATCAGTGTTCGCAATCTGATAGTCGAAGTCGATGCCAAGTACATCAAGGGCATGTTGCAGAACCCAGACATTGCCTCAAGTGCAAGCGCTAATCATTGGGTCATTGTGATCCTCATGTACCAGTTCTGACTAGTCCACATCTCAGGAGTCATGCATGGTCCAGATGGATTATCATGCCGACTGAGACAGCAAGGTGACCTGCCACCAGAGCCGATCGAGGACACCAACTTCGATGACTGGGTGGATCGCATGAACAGCTTTATGCATCAAGTACTTCCCCGAGTGCAGATTCTGAGAAATCCGCCATCGACCGAGGATGGCCAATTTTTCAGAACGGGGGAGGAGCCAGCCACGCAATCGGTTTTTGTGCTTCTGACTCAAAGTAATGAGGGATCGGAAACCATACGAGACACTCAGGACCTGAAGACGGTCAGCTACAAGGATGTTCCACGATCCGCACGAGCCAGATGGAATGACCATCTCATCGCTCTAATCACCGACTGGCTAGAAACATTGCAGCGACCGGAGAACTACTCGGACAAAGAATACGATCGGATGCTCAAGTATGCAGTCCACTCTTTCAAACGCGACAGATGCCTCTGGAGAAAAGATGGACAAGGATCGCACAAGCCAGTCATACTACCAGAAAACTGACTGAGAGTCCTCACCGGAGCACATGACAAACTAGGACATCGAGGCATTTTTCTGACTCGATCGTTGATTCGTGAACACTTTTGGTGGCTAGACGTCGTGGCCAACATTGCTTGGTTCGTCAAGACTTGCATAATATGCCAAAAGCGACAGATTCACCAAATCCTCATCCCACCAACGGTTGCGATTCCAGCACCGATATTTTCGACACGATGCATATGCTGCCCTCAAACAGATTTAAGTACATCGTGCAGGTCGCTGTTCGCTCACCCACTATCCTGAGTTCCGAATGCTTCGAGCTGAGATGGCGAAGACCCTCAGCGATTGGATTTTCGAGGATATACTCTGTGGCTGGGGGGCCCTATCGAAAATTGTCACTGACAATGGTGCACCATTCATAAAAGCAGCAGCCTATCTGAAAAAGAAATATCACGTCAAGCACATCTGGATAAGTGGTTACAACTCACGTGCAAATGGGATTGTTGAGCGACCGCATTTCAATGTTCGGCAGGGTCTATTCAAGGCTGCCGATGGAGAGGAGCACGAATGGAGTCAAGTCACGCATTCTGTTTTCTGGTCAGAAAGAGTAATGGTTAGGAGACGAATGGGTTGCTCACCCTATTTTGCAGTTACTGGCACCCATCCAGTCATACCGCTTGACATCGTCGAAGCAACATATCTAATTTCAGCCCCAGTTGGAATGATATTGATGATGACCTAATCGTGAGTCGAGCCAAAGCGCTGCAGAAGCATCGGGAACAAGTCGCAAGAATCCATAATGCAGTCTACGAAGCCAGGAGGGAAGCAGCCAGGCAGTTCGAGCTAGTCCATAAGAATGCGATCAAGGATTTCGACTTCAAGTGCAGAAACTTAGTATTGGTTCTGCATATGCAAATTGAGAAGGCACTCAATCAGAAAATGAGACCACACTACATTGGACCGTATATTGTGCTGTTCTGCAATCAGGGAGGAGCCTACGTGCTCTGCGGGTTGGATGGAGCAGTATTGGACCAACCAATTGCTGCATTTAGGGTGGTACCATTCGCAGCAAGGAAGAAGATCGTGATCGCAAAAGAAATGTTAGACGCATCAGAAAACAGGTTGAAAGAGATGCATCAAGTGGATGACCAAGGGGAAGAGGAACCAGACGAAGAATTAGAAGATGAGGAGTCAGGAGATGAAGACGAAGGACAGCAAGACCAGTACGACGAAAACGAGTCAGAATAGACAAGTATAGGAAGTCGAACTAATCATTCAACAGTACATAGACAAGGACTCGGCTAGAGGATCAAGGAAGTGACCAAGACTATCATATTCTGCGACAACTTTCTTAATATTTCAGTCAGGCAAGTTCGCACAAGGTTTTCGACACACGGTTTATTCAGGCAAGTAAACGAATACATTTGCTCCATGCACATGGAGGGAGAGATCACGATCGTAATACGAACAAAATCGCGGACAGCCTGCTTTGCGTCACTCCAGCCCGAGTCCAGCGCACCGACAAAGTCACGATCTGCGAGCCCTCAGGGCACGATTCTTCACGAGGAGCTGCTGCGAAAGCTCAATCATTTGCTCGAGTTGTGTGCTAGCTGCAGAAGGCTCAATGGCAGTTGCTGAAGCACGAGACGGCTCCAATTTCGCAGTCGCGGTCTTGGAGGAGCCCTTGATGTGAGACTTGCTTTTCGACGAACGTGGCTTGAGGACCTTAGTCGATGGGACGACGATGGTACCGGCATGAAAATGCTGAGTCATGATGTCATCAGGATCAGAATCATTGATGTGAGGATGCTTGGAAGGACAGTCGAGACGAGCTAGAATACTGTAAGTAGGAAACTAGAAAGGCTGCATGGACTGCACCACTCGGAGGTGGCGGGATAGCCAGGTTACGATGTGAAGGACCAGCAGCTTCCTTCTCTTGCTTTACTACAACCTCATCGGACACATCATCGACCTCCGACTTGGTCTCAGGCATGTCAGGCAGGGAGCTGACCAGAACTAGAGGATATCAGCTAGGATGAAACACAGAAAAGAGTTAAGAGACTTACGAAGACATGGTGCCGCAGCAAGTGCAACCTCGTACTCGTCAATGGGAGTGTCAAGAGGCAACTCCAGCTCAGTCACCTTCTCGCTTTCAGCGGTGTTGGCGTCGCGCATCTTCCGGTCATATCTAACCTGGTGGCAAGAAGCCTTCACCATCACCGAGGCCTCAGGGGATTTAGGCACTGCCCAGCCATTGCGATGGTAGATCTTTTTCAGCGAAAGCCAGCCGTCCGAATCATTAGCGTCCGGGGCCATGTCGCGAATCCACCATTTGCAGGCCTTGTGGTCGCGATGACATTTGTGACACTTCGGCCAGAACTCGCTCAGTGTGCACGTACGTGAGACCTTCTCGGAGGATAAACAGTAGAGATACTAGGAAGAAGGAGTTAGCAACGAACATCGAAAGAACAAAGTCTAAACTTACCAAGCAAGCGATGAAAGGCCTCTGCCACAGTGGGAGGTACGTCGGCAGAAGAGAGCGATCACGAAACATATGGACCGGCATGCGCACGTACTGATCCTCGAACATGGCAGTCATGCCGGACGGCTTTGCAGGTTTGTGGCCACGCCCCTTACCCTTCTTTGGGTGAGCCGGAGACAAGTTAGGAATGTTGCCACCCACGTACTGGACCTCGTTGCTGTCACTGTTGTCCTCATTGTTATTGGAAAGCTCAATGGTACTGGAGCCCAGTGCGGAAGGGGGCTTAGCGACCATGGTAGCCAGCGGGATATTGACCTCCATGGCCGTGGTATCAGAATTGGAAGGAGGGTCAATAGAGACAGGGTTTGCCACACGAGCTTGAAACTTGAACTTCAGGACAGGAACGCCCTCAGCAGTCACAGCAGCAACTGGTGCAGCTACTACAGAAGCAGATGTTGAAACAGCCAGGGGAAGCAAGTCATCGAAACCGGTGGAAGCGGTCAGGGAACCAGAGGCCGCAACCTCCCCAGTATCAGAAGGTGTGTGCACGAAGGCCTCAGTCACCGGAGGAGGGCTCGGTTCCTAGAAAAGCTTGCGAGGCAGTGTTAGAAGACGGTGGTGGGACCGAAGGTCAGCGCACGCACCTTGCCCGCTGAGACGGCAGCAGCCTGCTTAGGCAAAATTAACTCCCTGCACCATGAAAGCCACGATGGTTGTACAAAGGCATCGAGGTGCACTTGGGCCTTTTGATGAAACGGGCATAGCACGTCTGTGATACGAAATCTGAGAAAGAATGAAGTCCATGCTAGAGGAGAAAGCGGGTTAGCCAGCAACAAAGACCACAGAGTGCTCACTTACCAAGGCAGAAAGAAACTCACGTATCAAGAACTCAAGATCCATGGATGGATCGAGAGGCTCGGCCTTGTGCAACGCCTCTCAAGCGACGTAAACGACGCCTATGACGGCATCCTTTGGGTCTGTCGCCTAGGTGTCGAGGAAAGTGGTTAGCAAAGCCAAACGGTGTGGAAGCCCAACATACCTTGCGTGGAGAAGTGACCGGGGTTGCAGGACATGGAAAGGATGACGGGGTAGCAGGATCGCCCATCGAGTAGCTGAGAGATTGCAGTAGAGGGAGAGGAGAGTTAGGCACCATGGGAATTTTTTTTTTTTTGAACTGGCCAAGTGCGGACGGGCGAACGCGTGGTTAAAAACTCGTGGTATCATCCTCTACCACATGGTAGAGGCAGTCGGATTTCTTAGGAAGCCAGTTCGAGTGACTCAGATGGAACTGCGGTGCAGGACTGAAACGTGAGCCAACTCCGATCGAAGCCACCCAAACCATTGAATTCGCGGCACTGCGTCAGAGACAAATGCAGTCAGACTATGGTACACGGGAAAGCTGAGTACATGATGGACAAATCGAGATGGGTCTAGACTACACGGCCTTGCCATTCACAGCCAGGAAGGTCTTCAAGAATTCGAGACGCTCACTAATGCGAGTCGCCTCCACGACCAGTCACGCGCGCTTCTGCGTATATATTTCAACTAGCAGGGCACTAGGAATGGGCAGTCCGTGGACCTCGCTAAGGATACGCTCAGTATCAGCCAGCGATTTGGCGTCTGTGATCGCAAAAATAACAAAGGTCACTATGGCAGCATTTGCGATCAAAGAAACAAAGGACATACTGGAGGGCAATTGAATGAACGAGCACTTGAGGTGTGACACTCAATAACAGACACAGGCCTGCCCACCATGCTCAGAGGGCATGATCATGCAGTCGCCATTCATCAGGCATTTGGAGCACTAGGCCAGGAACGTGAGCGACGCGCGCATGATGAAAGGAGAATGACCAACCTTAGTATGCGGCCACGGCTTGCTGAAATTCAGGAACGCGATCTGCACATGCTTTGGGAGAGCATGAACAGTGAAATAGTATTGGCGCAGCATATTTGACTCAGTCAATTTGGCAGTAACCACAGAGGACGCCGCACTCACGACGGATGCAGAACGTGATAACGCCTTTGAAGGGACTGCGACCACTTCCACTTCACGTTTGACCACTCCGCAATCACAACTGAGGCAGCTGAAGGTGGAGGAATGCGCTTTAGGTCATGCTTGGCCCACCAGTTCTCGATCGGACAAGTCCGACCAAGGTACGTCTGATCGCGACGATCCACGAAGAGGTCGCCTTCAATGTAGGTCACCAAAAAGCAGTTGCGAGCGTAAACGCGACCCTCGGGAAGATTGTCAAAGTTGCCGTGATCAGCGGATGCAACAATCTCTTGCATAATTTCTGAAAGCTCAGCAGGAGTGCAACGCGGGCCAACCGCCTCATGAAACGGAGTGTAACTGACGAATGTAGGAGGGGCGAGCCCTTTAACCTAGTGGAAGTCAGGACTCGCATTCAGCATTAGCCAGTCATATATGGAATTGGCCTTAAAAGAGAGCGATGTGGTGCGGGTAGGATAATTGCACGCCAACCTGGACTAGAGGACTGCGAAATGAGCTACGGTATGATGGACCGCAATCCAGAGAACTCACCTCATAAGCTGAAAATGCCGTGGCCCAAGTCTGTCAGATTACCTTGGGAGCATCGGGAGCAGGTGACATAGAGACAAGGTTATCTAGTCTCTGTAACAAGAACACACAGGCACCGTCAACTGGGTAGACTCCACAGGCATGAGCGGTGAGGCTGAAGACACCGTCAATGTGGGACATAGTGGCGAAGGACAGAGGGACTGCAAGCTAAGTCGCACTATCTAAAGTACACATGGATCGGAAACCTAATGTATGATCAGAAACGCATTTCAGTAACTCAGCTGGCTCATTTCCGATCCACTATATAATCCACACTGTACATAGAAATAAAAAAATAAAAAAAAAGAGGAAGGAAGTTCTCCATAAGCGTTTTCCCATGCAGCAGGGTTCGGTTCTCGTCTTGTCTATGCTAGGGCATCATGCCTGACTACGTCTACATCTATTGTGATCACATTCACACCTCTGGGATTCTCGACACCGACAGGGGCAGCACTCTTAGTAGTGGCCTCCAGCTCGACTCAGGTTTCAGCCAGTTAAGCCACATTATCGCGCTTTCATCATCTCACACCATCACCTGCTGCTCTCACACCACTAGTCACGAGTCTAAACCAGGATCCCATCCCCATTGGACCCCGTAGCCTCACTAGCACCCAGGGGTTCCTCATCGGTGCTCGTACCAGTTCTAGATGCCCAGGGCTTCATCGTCGGTGCTCGTTCCAGCTCGGTAGCTATTAGAGACTCATCGTTGACACTTAACCCAGTTCGGAGGAAGTTAGGGCTTCATCGTCAGCACCTACCCAGCTTTGTCCAGAAGTAGCTAGTCCTCATGACTCAGCCCAGACCCTCAGCTATCGCTGTTTTGCGAGCATAGGAGTCGCCAATTGCATTCCACTCCCACACACCTCCACACTTCAGCTTTCGACTATTGCCCAGTCAGACCTATCCCCATAATTGAACCCGACACTCACCGACTCGCATTTTTCATGGTATTTCACTCCGTTTCAAGCACACACAGCCGAACGACTCGCGGCCACCCATCGCTGCATTATCATCTGAAGTTTCCTGTGACCGTAGCCCCAAAGGGACCATGAATGGACGAGCCCTGGTTCACCTGCCAAGATCAGAGGGACTTGATTAGGAAGTGCTGCTCACGGCCAGGACGCGGTTGAGCATATCACCGCACTGCTCAACCAGGCAGGTTTTCAATTAGGCAAGGCTTAAGTACGCAAGTCTTGCAGGACTCTCGACTCGATCCAGACAGTTCTGCTTCCCTGACCAATAATGTGCATTCCTTGGTCACAGAGGCACAAAAGCCTGAGAAGGGTCAAGGTTTACACAGTCACCAAAAGGTAGGTCCCCGGGGATGGTCAGTTCATTGGTGGTGGAGGCAAAGCCTGAGAAGCGCCATCAGACTGTATCTGAAAACACCTCGGAGGGACGTGGGTAGGAGGGTCTAAGCTCAGGTGTGGGAAAATTCAGTACCCCTGACGCAGACGACAGCACACCACCACTCCCTAGTGGATCTCGATCTTCTATTCTTTCTGCTCTCAACTGTACCAGTAGCACTACGTCAGACAATATGGGTACAAGTAGTGGTGCCCACTCTAATGTAACAGTAGTAGGAGCGAAAATGGGGTCTCAGGATGATGGGACCTTAGAGGTGCCTGATCGAGCTCGGCCAGATCAAGAAGCATCAGTGCTTAATTCCGTGAATAGCTCAATTCCTAACGTTTCTTCAATTCAGAACACTGACAGTTTGCAAGTGGAAGCTTTGACAATGGCCAAGTGTACACCGAAGAAGAAGGCACAGAAAACCACTCTGTGTGTATTTCTAGACCACCCGCAAGCTATCGTACCTACCTGTCAAACAGAAGGCACAGCAGGGTATGATCTGCATTCAGCAGAGGAAGTGGTCATTCCCAGATGCTCCCGTCTCCTCGTAGATACCGGCCTGAAGTTGATGATACCCAGCGGATGCTACGGATGCATCGCCCTACACTCAGGCCTGGCTGTAAAACATGGAATAGATGTAGGAGCCAGAGTAATAGACTCTGACTATGTCGGTCGAGTCAAAATACTCCTAATCAATACCCTTGATACCCTGTTCCAGATTGAGTATGGGGACCGTGTCACCCAGCTAATCTTGGAATGAAATGATACCCCTATCACCGAAGTCGTAATGAAAATAGTGGAAACAGCTAGAGGGGCCGCTGATTTCGGATTGACCAGTACGAAGCTGCGAGGACAATTCAATGTCCGTGCAGTACGACGACATCGTCAGATCGATATACCAGTAATAATAGAAGTTGGGGATAGGAATATACCTGCCAAAGCCCTTCTAGATTCAGGTTGCACCAGGTGTTGTATCGATGAACAATTCGTATCTAAGTTCTAGATACCTAAGATACTGTTCGATTGACCACTACGAGTGTTCAACACGGATGGGACCCCCAACCGAGATGGCGATATGACTCATTATGTATCATTAGACATAGTTATCCAAGGCCATAGAGAGCGCCGACGCTTCAATGTGACTACCCTTTCGGACCACGATATATTCCTCGAGTTTGATTGGTTGGAAGATCACAACCCGAACATTGACTGGGCTAAACGCACGCTTCACTTCACGCATTGTAATTGCAGGGAGCTCCAGTTAGAAGACAGGGACAAGGTGCTGGCATTGGACAGGGACTACATTCAGAAGCAGTTTTCCAAATATGAACATATACGAGCCACCAAGGCCACCGACCTAGCCATTGCTCAAGGCAAGAGTACCAAAGCCAAGAGCATGCAAGAGGTAGTTCCAGAAGAATACTGGGATTATAAGGAGGTCTTCAAGGAAGCTGAATTCGATCAGCTCCCTGAACACAGAGTATGGAATCACACCATAGAACTAGTAGACAGCGCAAAACCTTTCTGTGGGAAGGTATATCCAATGAGCGTAAAAGAACAAGAAGCTCTGAATATATTCCTCGAAGAAAACCTAAAGACTGGTCGCATTAGACAGTCTAAATCCCCCTGGGACGCCCCTTCTTCTTTGTCAAGAAAAAGGATGGCAAGTTAAGGCCAGTTCAGGACTATAGACAGCTCAATGAAGTAACGAAGAAGAATAAATACCTGCTCCCTCTAATCAATGATTTATTTGACTGGCTTAAGGGAGCTCGGTACTACTCTAAACTCGACATTCGGTGGGGCTATAATAACATACGGATCAAGGAAGGAGATGAGGAAAAGGCCGCGTTTGTCACAAACTGAGGTCTATTCGAACCTCTAGTGATGTTCTTCGGACTCACTAATTCACCATTAACATTCCAAATGATGATGAGTGACATCTTCCACAATCTTATCCTCACTGGGAAGGTTATGGTATACCTGGACGATATATTAATATTCACCAAGGACATGAAGGAGCATCGCCAGGTTGTAAAACAAGTACTTAAAATACTCTGAGAAAGTTGACGTGCAAACCTGAAAAATGCGAGTTCCATGTAGAAGAAACTGAGTACCTAGGTCACATCAGTGGCCATGGGAAATTTCGCATGGATTCTGCAAAGGTTGCAGGTATTGCCGAATGGCCGGAACCCAGGTCTAAGAAAGATGTTCAACAGTTCCTCGGATTTTGTAATTATTACAGACATTTTGTGAAAGGCTTCAGCTCCTTGGCCAAGCCTCTTTCTGACCTTACGGGCAACCAAGAATGAGAATGGATGGACACAGAACGAAGTGCCTTCCAGGGTCTCAAGGACCTCCTCACATCGGCCCCAATTGTACACATACCTACAGATGAGGACCCGTTTATGGTAGAAGTAGATGCTTCGCAATTCGCCCTCGGAGCAGTTCTTATGCAGAAGCAAGATAATCTTTGGGTACCAATATCCTATTACAGTAGGTCGTTCAAGGATGCCGAGAAGAACTATCAAGTGTATGATAGAGAACTTCTCGCCATTGTAGACTGTCTAGAAGAATGGCGACACTACTTAATACATGCCAAGCATACTGTACAGATCTTCACTGATCATTTTAATCTAACATATTTTAGGAAACCTCAGAAGATCAACCCCCGGCAAGCACGGTGGATGTCGTTCCTCGCTGAATACGATTTCGAACTCCATCATATCCCAGGCAAGAAAAACAGCGCAGCAGATGCTTTTAGCAGACGATCAGACTACGACGATGGTATGGATCACTTGGATAACCAGGTCGTATTACCTGCTGAGTTGTTCCGGAGTACCAAAGTTATAGGGACAGACACTATCCTCAACCTATGCGCCATACATTCTTCCGAATATTTATTATGGAAAACTTTGCCTCAAAAGGAGCTCGAGTCAGCCGAGGATGGCACACTCTGGAGGGGGGGTGAAATTCTTATAATCCCAAACAACCAAGAAATAATCAGCAAAGTGATACAGTCCCATCATGATGCGGCGTTCATGGGACACCCAGGAATAGAAAGAACCATGGAATTAATCAAGCGATTGTACTGGTGGCCGGAGATGATCAAGAATGTTACGGCATACGTGAAAGGTTGTGGGACCTGTCAAAAGGCCAAACCTAACCGCTAACACAGATCCGCACCATTAGAGCCAAACTCAGTTTCAGATCATAACTGGCAGTACATCTCCATGGATCTTATTGTAAAACTACCCATTGTAGACGAGTACGACTCCATCCTTATATTTGTGGACCTGAAGTTGAAAGACTTCATAGCTATACCCTGCAAGGAGTCAATTAACTCAAAGGACTATGCAGACCTGTACATTAAACATATAATGTCAGCTCATGGACTAGCAGAAAGGATATGGTCTGACAGAGGACCACAGTTTGTGTCCTCGTTTACCAAGAATGTATACCAACAGTTAGGCATCCAGGGAAATCCTTCTACTGCCTACCATCCTCAGACGGATGGGCAGACTGAACAGATGAACCAGAAAATGGAGACCTACTTGAGGATATATACTTCCTATAGACAGGACGACTGGCCATCCAAAATACCCCTCGCTATGTTCGCATACAGAAACCATAGACAGGCAAGCACTGGCTATACCCCATTCTACCTCATACATGGATACCACCTCTACATGGGAGTCAAAACCAGGAAGGAACTCCACAATCAATCAGCTAAAGAATGGGCGAAAGAGATGGAGGAACTTTCCAAGGACGCGACTAATCACCTTACCAAAGCAAAAGGTATAATGAAAAAGTACCACGATGGCAAATACCCAGACCATGCAACCTATACCAAGGGTGATCTGGTACTACTAGAAGGAACTAATATTACCACCACTTGACCGAGCAAGAAGCTGGACGATAAACGATACAGACCATTTAGTATAGTAGAAAAGGTCAGGAAGTCAGCTTTCAGACTCAAGCTCCCACCCGCTTGGCGTCATATACACTTCATCTTCCACGAATCCTTATTAATACCCTACCACCTGGCACAATATAGTGTACAGAAAGATGATACTACTATACCAGTTCCAGAAGGCGAATCCTCCACCATTAGCCAAATACTAGACAGCAAGAAGTCCAAGACTGGACTGCTATACCTGATCAAATGGAAGGGGAAGGATGACACTGAGAACACTTGGATACCCTGCTCTACGATAGCAAAGGACTACATACTATTACTTAATAAATTCCATAAGCTACACCCCAAGGTGCCCAAACCGCCTAATCTCCTTACTACTGTATACCCGGTGGTCAAAGGATTCGTGCTCAAGAAGACGAAGGAAGCGACAATGAACCAGACAGTAAGGGAGAGAGAATGACGGAAGAAGAAGAAGAGAAATGGAAGGAAAAGATTTACTGGGACCACAAAATGATATAATGGTATAAGTGCAAGTTCCAAGCTGATGTCATACTTCACGTACCCCTCGATACCCCGATCAGCCTAGAAATAGGGCTGCCCGAAAAGTTAGACATCGTATGCATTTGGCTAGTGAGCCCGGCACTATATACATACGGTCCTGTTCGTTGAAACCCCCAAGTCACGCAACCATCTATTTGTATACTCAGTCAACGCCCAGTGGATTGTAGAAGAAGGAAAGATCCAGTGCCCAGAATGCACTCATGGCTATTATTATCTTGATGATGCATCAATACCCTGGCAACGCATGCGTTTCAAAGATACCTCAGTGAAGGAAGAAGATGTCTCCACTTATACCACATATGACCCGGAACCTACTCGGACACCGATACCCAAAAATAAATGGAACCTGCAAGCTGTACACCTGCGCATCTACGACTAGAATTCAAGCCTCGTGAGGACACTTCGGCCTGGAGGGGGGATACTATCACAGTTTTTCTGGGCCACAAGTCTCAAGCGCCCACAGACCATTATTTATCCACCCAGTTACCATATATAGAGTGTACCACTACACCTCCACGTGTATATCATAAAATACCCATGCCACTCGGACATCCCTCGGACATGTACCAGTCACGTGACCCTACATCATAGTGACATCATAGGCCTGGACTCCATAAACACTCCTAGACTTAGACTGACTCCACTAGGCCTGAGCACGCCATAGCACGCCATAATGATGTATTAGTACGAATCTAGGGTATGCAGGGTCCTACACCCAGTACCAGGGGTCTTACCCCACTTGTATATACAGTATACTGGCTTGAGCTGAGGCCTACCCCTGAGTTTCGAGTTGGTCTTTACTCCTCTACTCAGACCGGAGAACCCTGACAGGTTAGGCGAGAGCAGATCCAGGAGTTCCTGAGATCCTTCACAGGGTGGTAACAGAATTTCTATCAAGGCTCTGTTTAGATGCTTCCATCCGCATTCATCCCAGCTCAGCACATGCCCTGGCCATCCGAGCCATTATTCTGAACTTGAAATCATCCATTGACATTTGTACCATAGATTGTTGACCTCACAGAGCTCGTGAAGCAAGGCAAGCGTGACCCGACCGTCTGCAGAGATGAAGGTTTGTGTCACGAGCTGATGGATCTCGCTCTACAGAGCATGCTCACCTGCAGCATAGTAAAGATCTCAAACAATGACTTAAAAATGCGAAACACCAGCTCGATATTGCGCAGCGTCAGGGACAGTACAAAATCACGTCATGCTTGCGCTTCACGACAATACCAGAAGTTGAGCACCAGCTCCCAAATGAATTGGACCACACCGACAGTGAGGTAGAAGGTCCAATGCCAATGCTGCATGATGGGCTAATGAGTGCAGACAAATCGCACGTCATGTAAGCTTCATGCAGCAAGGATGCTAAGCAGTGAGCCTACTCGTTTGTGTCTTCTTGCCTCTCTCTGCCGAGATGAGCGTACCGCTGATCTTCCCAGCCACACCATCCCCCTTGGGTTGGTGCAATGCCATGCGCATATGCAAGAGCTCTCCTAAATTCTTACTTAGCATACAGCTCAGGACATTAGTACATAGAGCACCCCATCAACACGGCCGGTGCTAACATCCGATTCGACCACAGATTCGTCCTCGACATCTACACACGGAATCGAGATGGTTCAGATTACTACAATGGCAAACTGATTCCTTCGCATATTCCCCTCTCAGAATTGATACGAGGTACGTGTTATACATTGGCATCATTGGCACACCTGAGTCAACTATGACGTTGGTCCTACTGTTGGTGGGACATTTCTGCTCGGCCATCTCATGCCTCACACTGTGATCAAAGAGTACTGTGATGGAGTCTGCCCATCTCTGTGAAGGTCATGAGTGATGAAGTGATGCAGACCTTGAAGTTGGAGGCTTCAGTGCATACCAGGCTGGAGAATGGGTAAAGAAATTGAACGAGTCCGATCGGTGCATCGAGATCGACCACGAGTCCAAACTGATATATTCTATCTGATAAGTACATTTCACATTCTCGCATCACCGGACGGGTCCCGTTTTCATTCTCGGCTGCACGTTTCTCAACCGTTGTGAGGTGCTAACTGACCAAGAGTACATGCAGACCTTTACGTCCTCCTAAGGGTTGAGTGCGATTGTTCAAATGGGTGTGCATCACTCATGCTCTACCACGATGGGCATGCAACTGATGAAAGTGTGCTTCATAGAGGCCACTTTTCCCACGTAGCTGCAAGAACACTCTCAGCCGCTGCGACACAATGCATGACAGCTTATGTACTGTGGCCAGGTGATTCAAAGCCCATACAATTCTCACAGTTTTTGGAATGACCAGATACACACCTTACACAAGATGCCTAAGTGCGGCAGTGTCACGGCAACACTGGACAAGAGATCAAAAAGACTAAAAAAGGGACAGTCACATGGAACGTGCTGCCCTTATCCCCCTGATCCCAAATAGTCCCCCTGAACCCTATGTGGCGCAAGAGCCTGAAACTTACTAGTCGAGGTGGCTGATGCAGGAAAGGGTATGTGATATATGGTGGAGCTTGGTAAGCTCAGTAGAGTGCTACGGTAGTAGACAAGGAGAAACAATCTGAAGTTTCGTCCTCTACATGGCTGGTCTTATATACACGTACAGTGGGCTATCTTACCTAAGCTACCTATCTACGGGTATAAGCTAATGGCCGTACATGAAACAATAGGATGTCCGGAAGTAGAACAATAAGTGGGAAGATCGATGGTTGCTGCAGTAATGCGTGTGCACATCGTGCCTATCTTGGTTTCCCTTTTGTTCTCTGGTGTGAACATCATGCCTATCTAGGCTTCTGGCTAAACTAATAGGAAGCGGAAGGCCGATGCATAACAATAGTCCTTGTTTCCTTTGTTCCCAAATGGGTGCCTCTATTGTATCCTGGAATAGACAGGTCCGACCATATCATCCGCGGGTCTGGACCATAACATGTGATGTGGACTATCACCTGATCTCTACGTGTCATGTCTGTGGCTGAGTGGCATGAGATATTGGTGAAGCACGTGATCTGTGGTGTGAGAAAAGTCATGTGCGGACTTTGTGGTGAAAATCTGTGACAGGCAGTTAGTAGCAGATTTCAAGTTGAGTTTGAGCTCAGAGACCATTCAGGTGCAATACTGATTGTGAAGTTATTGCAGCATTCAGACAGATCAGACTTGTAGCCTGTGCTTGCTGCTTCCCACAGCTCGGCTTCACAGTTCGAACTCCGCTTACAGACCTGGGAGCATGGTGAGATCGTTAGGTGCACTACTGCAGCTGTCGGCCTCATGCATTATCTCAAGCCTTGATTGATTTCTATTACCAGTACAACAGGTGCCCGATAAGCAAACATGGAATGACAACTATGGCACATAACGTTAAGGTGATATAATGCTGTCAGGGTCAATTCCCGCCGGCCTTGCATTCTCACTTCCGTGAGCGCCTTGAGGACGTACGTCTTCCTCATCGTGCTCATCTAAAAAGCCCAGTGGTCTGGCCTCATAGCCTCCTCTTTCTGCCAGCTGGTATAGCCAGGACCACTGCCTGTCCTGCCAATGCCAGAAAGGTTGGTGTCGTGTTCTGTCCATGCAACCACTGAAGAATGTGATGATGTCGCTGAAGGCGAAAAAACGATATGGGTGGGATCTGCTCAAAACTGCGAAGTTCGAGGATGGAACAATTGTAGAATGTTCCCACTAGGATGTACAACATAGATAATGTTGTCAATCTATGTAACGTAAGCAATCAGTATCGAAGCAATGTACAATTGGTGCACGTCGTGGCAAGGACTGTCACGAATCCTATTCTAACAGTTTTCTCATGGGTAGGGCAAGCTACCTACCATGGGAATCAGCATCAAAGGCTAATAATGCATGTGAATGTCTGGGTGCAATTACTGACATGGGTTCTCCACTCGATAAAAAAAGAACATGCATCCACATCCATTGGAGTCTATTGTGCAACCAACTTGGGTTGACCTAAACTCGAGTTGGTAAACTGTGACTGAGCTAGCATTCATGACACACCAGCATCGAACACAGAAGTATCACAAATGAACTGAATGACGGTAGAGGCAGTCAAAGTATCGATGCCAGGACAGCGAGAGCCACCTGTCATCAGGAATACTGGATGACCATTCTGAAACATCAGAGTAGAATTTGTATTAATTCCTATTGGCGTATTCTCATCATTGAAGGTACAGAAGTTTTGTCGACCAACTCACCCGATGGAGACGTCTCCACATTCGTGATGAGGGAACCCACCGACAATCATGGGGTCATCTACCTTGATCACCCACATATCTGAAATGACTGGCTCGCAAATGTTCAAGACGAACTCATAGTCATCTGGCGACTTGAATCTGTAATCGGTACTAGAAGACTGGCATAAAGTAGTTCATAGCTTTATTGAAGGAATATATTTCACTGTGAACAGTGGAGTGAGCCATCCTTGTGCCTATGAACAGACATACCTTGACTTAAGAGAGCTCAGGTCATAATAATCATCTCCATCATGAGCGGTGCAAGGCTGTTCATTCAGCGTAGCAGTACCGGTCGTGGCGAGCAGTGCAAGGACAGTATGCAGATAAAAAATGTCTTCATGCCGTGCTATGTTGCAATGCTACAAGATGAGCAGTGAGTGGGCAAGCAAAGAACGGTTATGCATCTGTACACATCTGAATCTGAAAGCGTGCTGCATGGGAGAGTCACGGGACCATGACTGCAAGCTACCAAATATGGTGTTAGCTTTGCGTCAATTGAAAACAGTCCCGTTTGGCACTGACCTCAACGCTCTTCTGTTGCCAGCTCACACAAGCCTCACACCTGCCCTCTGCTGCATCCACTTCTGCATCATTGCTGAGCCACCATCACCTCTCAAGCACCCCTGCCATGTCCCATCATGAGACTGTGGCCACTGACTCCACCGCTGCCACCTCTGAGAAGAGGTCAGTAAAAACTCTGTTTAATCTGCATACTGTAGAGGACCTCCACAAAATGCCTGCCTCCAAAATTCTGGCAGAGACGGGCACAAGAAGGGACATGCAGATGCGACATTTCACTGGTAAGCGGTTCATTTACTCCTATCGCCGCATCGTTGTGCTGATGAGCATGCTGGGCCTCAGTAAACTTTGGGTGAGATACCCTATGCTTTCTTGTGTGCTCCTGGCATGTGAGATTGACCATGATTTAGTCCTCAGCATCCTACTGCCCACCGTGTGCTTTGGTTGATTTTTGAGCTGAACGGAGAGGAGATTTTGCGTGAGGATCCAGTAAGCTCACAGTAATCTTGTCAGGTTTGTAAATCATTCATTGGAACTCTTCTCATCCAGCATGCCAGCCTCCTTCATCGTGAGACAGAAAAGCTCATTGAATACAAGACTTACATGCAAGCCCTTCTGTACTTCGATCAGCTCGACTATATGTCTATGAGTATGTCGTTTCACCTGACCAGGTTGTGCGATCGTAAAGAATTCAGCCCTGTCAGTGACAAATGAGCTGTGCTACACTCTTACCATCGAGAAGATGTTGAAAATTGAGGTGGCAGAATGTGCAAAGTGGATTCGAACATTATTCAGAGAAATCACTGGTATGCTGAACCGTATGTATCTCGGTCTGACTTCTCCAATCATCGCTTCGATCGCTACGATGCAGATCTCATGGTGGTTCCAGCGCACACTATGGACATTGGTGCATTCCACCCTTTCTGTGGGGTTTTGAGCGAGAAAAGCTAATGGAGTTCTACGAGCGCGTTTCCGGTGCTCGCCTGCACGCGGCATACATCTGTCCTGGTGGTGTTGCATTTCACCTTCCGCATGCACTGCTGGAGGATATCTTCCAGTGGGTGACTCAGTTTAGTTCGCAGGTGAATGAGATTCAGGAGGTTGTAAGGGGTGACCGTATCTAGAAGGAGCGGACGATCAGCATCGGCGTTGTCACGGTGAAGGAGGCGCTCGATTATAGCTTCAGTGGTGTTACCCTGCGAGGTAGTGGTGTTTCATGGGACATCAGGAGGGTCGCTTCATATGACAAGTATGACGAGGTAGAGTTTTTCGCTAATTGTGAGCCTCTTAAGTGCATAGTCCTGAACACCTTATGCTCTGTCAGGTTAGGTTCGACATACCTGTCAGCAAGAGTGGGGACTGCTATGATCGATACCTCTGTCAAGTGCAAGAGATGTGTGAATTGCTCCAGATCATTCATCAGCATCTGAATAAGATGCCTACCGGAGTGTACAAGATCGCTGATCACAAGCTTTCTCCTCCTCCTCGCTTATCGATGAAGGAGAGCATGAACTGGTTGATCCACCACTTCAAGGTCTTTGAATGTTCCCCTGCCTCCTTCCGCATTTTCTGATGCAGTGTGCAACAGCTGTTCAGCGAGGGCTACTCTATCCCTCCAGGTGAGATGTTGATACGCACCGAGATATTCTGCGATCGGAAAAATGCCAGAAACTGTGTCTGACTATCGCACAATCGGATAGTGAGTCACCGTGATTCAGAAAGACAAACACTGAGCTGGAACAGTCCCAAGTGAGCAAAGAAGACCTTACTGACAGCCTGGGAACTTGGCACCGCATGAAGGGGTCAGAAGGTGAACATGAGGCATGGAAATAACGAGCGAGCCATGAGGAAGCATAGCTGATTACAAGGGGCAGTGCAAAAGCGAAATGTGACTGGGTAGCAGACCGACGGACCCTGGCAGGGCAGGACTTCCAGTTCACTGAATGTATAATATGGAGAGGGGGCAGGGATGAGCTCTGCGACAGGTTTCAATGGATCAAAAACACAATGTATGATCGGAAACATGTTTCAGCGACTCAGCTGGCTCATGTCTGATCCACTATATAATCTACACTGTACATAGGAATAATAGGAGAGTTTTCAATGGAGTTCCCCAAGCAGCAGCACTCAGTTCTCATCTTGTCTACATAGGGTGTCGTGTCCGACTATGTCTACGTCTATTGCGATCACGTCCTACATCTCTGGAACTCTCGACACTGAGAGAGGCAGCACTCTCAGCAGTGGTCTCTAGCTCAACTTGAGTTTCAGCCAGATAAGTCACGTTATCACATTTTTGTATCTCACGCCATTGCATTTTGCTCGCACGCCACCAGTCACAAGTCTCAAACCAAGATTCTGTCCCCATCGGATCCTGTAGCCTCGCTAGCATCCAGGAGTTCATCATCAGTGCTCATTCCAGTTCAGAGGCAGTTAGGTGTTTGTCGTCAGCGCTTGACCCAGTTCAAAAGCAGTTAGGGGTTCATCGTCGACGCTTGTTCCAGTTTGGAAGCAGTTAGGGGTTCATTGTCAGTGCTTGACCAGCACTTTCCAGATATAGAAGGTCCTCGTGCCCCAGCCCAGACCTTCAGTCACTACAGTTCATGAGTACGAGAGTCGCCAATCGCGTTCTTCATCCACACACCCCCGCATTCTGGCATTCGACTGCTTCCCAGTGAAAGGCATCCATACAATCGAGTCCGACACTCACCGATCCAGAACTGTTGACAATCTGACTCCGTTTTGAGCATCACAGCCAAACGACTCATGGCCGCCCGTTGCTGCGTTATCATCTGAAGTTTCCTGCGACCGTAGCCTAAAGGGATCGCGGATGGACAGAGCCCCGGTTTGCCTTCCACCAGTAGGGGTTTCATTAGGAGCGCTGCTCACGGCCAGGATGCAGTTGAGCATATCATTTCTGGAGCCCACCGCGAGGGGTGGAAAGAATTTAAAGTTTCACAGCACTGAGTTGTCAGCCTTACGATCAGAAACCAAAGAAGGAGTTCGGTATCCCCTTGAAACAGAGTCAGGATTACCACAATAGGTGAAACATCGGATAAAGAAGTCTTCTCGTCATTCAATCAAAGACTTAGGCTACTTCACGAGTTTCAGAGGGCCAGATTCGAGCAAGCAGAAGAAGACCGACCACACTTAGCCAATTTTCGACCATCTCTGTCTTTCGAAACACGTTCCTCAGCTTCACGATTGACATCACCAGCTTCTAGAACCCTCAGTCCACTTAGTTCACTTACCCCGCTATCGCACCATTCGTCCGAGTCTTCGACGGTAGAAGCCCAGTCGGAACACATCTCTGAGGCTTTGTCACAAGAAATCCCAATTAGGACCCTTCTAGACCAGCTAGAAACAGCCCTCGTAGCCGAACAAGCATCGAATCCAGTCAAGAACCCATCTCAAACACTTAATCTATCGACTACTACAGCCACAGTCATGATGGGAACAGTAATAACCAATCAGATGCCGTTCCGTGGTGATCGATCAGCACCTACATTCGATCCTGATCAGCCAAGAACTCTCTTTCGCTTCTTCGATGATCTAGAAATCCTATTTACGCATTCCCAAGTAAACACCAAAGCGGAAAAGAAGCTATGGGTGAAACGTTACCTCAATATAGACGTTGCTGACCTCGTTGAGTCACTTCCAGAATATACCGATCGAACGAAGATCTATGTCGATTTGCGACAAGCCATCCAGGAGCTGTATCCAGGGGCAGATACAGAGTGAAAGTGGGAAGTGCGAGACATGGATCTCTTAGTCAGAGAGCGAGCCTGACTGGGAATTCAGACCATCGCCAAACTAGGGAACTATCATCGAGAGTTCCTAGCCATCACCTCATTTCTCATCGGAAAGACTCGCATTTCAGAGTCGGAATGCAATCGTGCATTCGTTCAAGGATTTTCACCAGAGCTATGGAATCGGATTTTGCAATGCCTACCGCTGAAGCAGCCAGACCATTACCCAGATGATCTCTACTTGGTAAACGATGTCTACGAGGCAGCAAAGTTTGTGTTGCATGGCACTAGCGCAGGGCTAACCACAGTAAAGCCAAATGTGACTGCTTCAACTAGCAGCCCATCCGCAATCAAGAGTGAGTGTCACAGTTTTTACCTGGCAAGTAATTATATGAACAAATGCTATTAGAAGCATATTATTTTCATCATTTCACGTTGCACAAGAAGTCACATGACCTAATGAGAGATAGGATAAAGGCATCTAGTCACATGACCTCAGATCTCTCTCGACATTGTCACGTGACACCGAGCCCCTCGGCATTGTGTCATATGACGCCATAGTCATGATGCAATATTGCGTGCTCAAAGGGAGCTCCATCTCTGTGAGTTATTATTAGGCAGCCAATCAGGATAATTGGAACATGTGGTACGATTGTAGCACTGACCAGTAGAGTAGCGTGTAACCCGCTTATGTAGTACTGTACAGTAGCTAGACAATCATGTATATAGGGACCAGCGAGATGAGGAGGAGATCTCAGTCTTATTCTTCTTGGTCCACCACTACCATCACAGAGGGGTCTTACCAGACACTCTCAGTGTGCTATACATTTATTTGCATCCTCACCTTTGTGATCGTGCCCCTTGCTTCACCAGTAAGTCTCCCTTCGTGACATAGCAACTGGGCCTCATCAGTGGGCACGTCATATCACCACAGCTTATTGCTGTCGGCTTTTGCCAGAGACCCTCAAGGGGACTCTTATTTGGTTGTCTATCTTCGTCATCGGCGTGCTGTGACAGTGAGGATATTTCCTTGCTCATCGAAAGCTTGATCAAGTCAGTTCAGACGCTTACAGCAGCTGTGACAGGGAGAGTTGCGAAGCAAAATGGGAGTCAAACTGTGGCAGCAAGCAGACCACCAGTCGCAAATGGGAACCCGAGTGGATTCTGCCACTATTGCAGAGAAGCTGGGGGTATGATCAAAACATGCAAGCACATCGAGGAGAACATAAAGAATGGCAAGTGCATGTGAAATGCAGCCAAAAATATTGTCCTACCGAATGGCACCTTCGTCCCTCGCACAATGTCAGGCATCACCATTCATGATCAGATTTACGAGTGGCACAGGCACAATCAGACCCCAGTCATGGCATCGGTCTCAGCAGCAAATCTATTTGAGGTCTCATAAGACAAAGCCAGCTCATTCTCGATAGGTGCAGAAGATAGAATCGAAGTGCTGGAGCAAGAGTTGTTCAATCTAAAGTGATCACGACCAGTCTTTGACGGAGGTCATATGCTGCTAAGGCTACCGGCAGGAGCAGCCGCAAAGCCAGCACAGTCTGAGAAGGCACCCGAGCAACAAAAGCCTCAGGCGGAGCCAGAAAGGGCCACTGAGAGCGTGCCGAGTTTGTCTACGCCAGTAGTTGCAGACCCAGTTCCAGAGCATCCTTACTGATCAGTTTGAGATGCAGTATAGGTTTCACTGAATATGCGTAATTTTGGGCAAGCACCAAAGCCTGGAGCACGAGATGCAGCTTATCACAATGCACCACCAGTCTACCAGCCGGAGCTTGCGACTACAGTTTTCTAGTGGTCCATGAAGGCATCAGCAGTAATGTTGTCCATGGAGGAGTTGCTGTCGATATCGCCGGACATGCGCAACAAGTATCGTGAAGCATGCACACCAAAGTGAGTAGTACCTCTAAGTGCGACTGGAATGGTGATGATCTTCGAGAATGTGGAAGACAGCAGTTCTACGATCGGACAGTGTCACAGATTTTTGCCACTAAGTCCGCACATGACTTTTCTCACACCACAGATCACGTGCTTCACCAATATCTCACGCCACTCAGCCACAAACGCGACGCGTAGAGATCAGGTGATAGTCCACATCACATGTTATGGTCCAGACCCGTGGATGATACGGTCAGACCTGTCTATTCCAGAATACAATAGAGGCACCCATTTGGGAACAAAGGGAACAAGGACTATTGTTATGCATCGGCCTTCCACTTCCTATTAGTTTAGCCAGAAGCCTAGATAGGTACGATGTTCACACCGGAGAACAAAAGGGAAACCAAGATAGGCACGATGTGCACATGCATTACTGCGGCAACCATCGATCTTCTCACTTATTTTTCTACTTCCAGACATCCTATTGTTTCATATACGGCCATTTGCTTATACCCGTAGATAGGTAGCTTAGGTAAGATAGCCCACTGTACCTGTATATAAGACCAGCCATGTAGGGGACGAAACCTCAGATTGTTTCTCCTCGTCTACTACCCATAGCACTCACTGAGCTCACCAGCTCCTTCATATATCTCTCACCCTTTCCTGTGTCTGCCACATCGACCAGTAAGTCAACAGGCTCTTGCGCCACATAGGGTTCAGGGGGATCAGGGTGGCACGTTTCACGTGACTGTCCCTTTTTAGTCTTTTTGATCTCTTGTCCGGTGTTACCGTGACATTAGAAACAATCTGACATTTTCTGCATCCCTGCTTAGTGTCTAACACAAGTGGCCGCGTATTTTCAGCGCAAGCAGTTTCAGCTGTAGCGCGCGGCTTTTTTGACACACATTCCAATCCGATCTCTACCTGGTGTGAGCCTCAGCAAGACTCTGAGCTGCCCAAAGCCTCAAAGCGCAAGGCCACCCCCAGGATCGATCTCGATGCCCACTACAAGCGTCAGGAAACCAACAAGGAGCGTGGAAGGCTCCTCACACTTGCGTCACTAGGCGCATCGTCCACAGACAGGCAGCAAGCAGCAGCTAGGGTTGTAGATACCACACACATCATAAAGCGCGGAATCATCCGCAAGCCACGTGATCACACCCCACCGCTCGAATGCTACAAGCCCAGAAAGGGATGTCTTACCACTGGTAGTTGCAAGCCGGCACCGCCCCCAGAGCTTATAACCTCCAACGCTGTTCCCCCCATCATTGTTGCTCCACAGCCAGTGCGACCCCTTCCCAACTTCGTTAAAGTCAACACACATGCATGACCCATTCGCCCTCTTCCATCCAAAGTCAGGCCCACCCTCCACATCGAAACACTCAAGAAGCAGGTCTCCACTACCCGCTTCAGACTACAACCAATATTAGGAGCGTTCTGGGAGAGAATTGATCAGGACAAACGAAAGAAGGTACAACTCCTCGCATCGGAGTTAGACAAAGTCTGCGCAGACCTCTACACGGAAACTCGTGAATACACCTTTGTCGACAAACAGGTCATCAATGCGTGCTGCCTAGAAATAGGAAGGATCAACTTCAAGGAGATAGGGAAGCAGCAGAGGTTAGACGAGATCGTCAGGGAGATTGAGAAAGTCAAGGACAAGCAGTACCTAGGCTTCATTAGTTTAACTACATCTATATCACAATGGAAGGAGCCGATCGTGCGTACGCATCCACGTTCAGACAAAGAATGGATGATATTCTGCATACAAACATCGAGTCAGCACACGATGGAAGCACCCCACGTGCCTCGCAGCGCAATTCACCAGAACCTGCACTAGGACCGCAGGATTCTGCATCACAAGTTGGAGGACCAGCGTCCCCAACCCCATCACTCTTACCCGCCTATGTTCTCCCCATCTGGGAATTCGACAGACACCAGTTCGAGCATCTAGAAGATGCGCTCAGACAGTCAGCTCCCGGAGAAGTCCCAGACCACATCCGCGAATGGGTTATTGTGGCAATGAAGCTCACGGTCAGTACCGAAGTCGCCAAGGTCTACAATGTGCTCAGAAACAAGATGTACGAGCACAAGAAAGCCTTCGAGTCGCTGATCCAAAACAACAAGAGCGAACACCGACTCAAGGAGGGAATGCTCCAGATGGAGATCGG